>NC_134893.1:39590082-39620082 GCF_041734735.1 Babylonia areolata | reverse complement strand
TCGCGAGGTTACACACAAAAGTGCAGCACTTCCCACCACTTGTGGGAACGCTTGTGCAGCAGAAAGCTACCAGTCTGGAAGCGTCATTCCCCCTCCCCTCCTCACCATGCCTCTCCCTCGTGTGCAGTAGCTCTGCATGGCTGGTTTAAGAGCAAGGCCCTGGCTTGATTCATTTTGTTCGATTTACTTTTCTGGGGGTGGAGTCATCGAGCTCGACAGTATTCAGCGGTGGAGTGGGCATAGGTGGGTGGGGTCACAAAGGCGGGCTAAAGGTGAAGCCAGGTCATACGCAGAGAGTGGTGATCGATTGAGAGAGAGAGAGAGAGAGAGACACTCAGTGTGTGTGTGTGTGTGTGTGTGTGTGTGTGTGTCTGCCAAATGTATGTGTACTCGAAAACATGAACAGTGTATGTGCCATTCCAAAAAATAATTACTATTCATTTAACTATTGTGTGCCGGCGGGCGCGCGCACCCAAGTGAGTGCGCACGGACACATACTGACGGACGTACAACGCACACTTGTTCGTCCTACACTGTCTGAGTCAGTTTATCTCGTGTGTAGAAGCGTGCGGCCGCGATCACGTGTAGCCTCAAGTTGAGTTGTTTTCTGCGCAGCATAGTCAGTGCACGCGCACGCGCATGTGCTCTTTCTGTCTGTGTCTGTTTCTCCGTCTGTGTCTGTTGATATCTGTCTTTTTCAGCGTCTCTTTTCAGGCTGCCTCTGTCAGTGTCTATTAATATCTGTGTCAGTCTCATCAGTGCCTGTAAAAATATTTTCGTCTTTCTGTCTCAGACAGAAGTGTCTCCTTCCGTATCACAGTTTGGCTACCTTTCAGTTTCAGCCTTTCCGGTGAGCTGACTGGCGATCTTGATAATAATGAACTGGACGAGGCCAGTTTTGTGCGCCGGCGCGGACTGACCGCGCAAGTTTAGTTCGTGAAACAGGTACTACACTGTGTGCGTGTGTGTGTGTGTGTGTGTGTGTGTGTGCGCGCGCGCGCCACGTGTCAAGTGTCAGTGTGCGTGTGTGCGTGTGCGGTGTGTGCCATGTGTGTGTGTGTGTGTGTGTGTGTGTGTGTGTGTGTATCGGTGTGTGTGTGTCAGTGTGTGTGTCAATCAACTGATGCCGTGTGCTCATCAGTGTACGTGTGTACCTCAATGTGTGATCAGTTTGTGAGTCTGAATGTGTGCATGTACTCAGTGACGCGCATGCCAGTTCATCAGTGCAGTATGTGTCGGTGTCAGCCGGTGTGCTGGGTTGTACGTGCGCGTGCACTCCGTCTGACCGGCTGTGTGTTTATGTTTATGTATCATGTGTGTGCCAGTTTGTGTGTGTGTGTGTGTGTGTGTGTGTGTGTGTGTGTGTGTGTGTGTGTGTGGTAATGCGGTGCGCACGCGTATCGTGTGCGTGTAAGCATAAAAAGCTCGTTCACTCACTTCGTAAAGGTGTCATAAGTTTCTCTCTCTCTGTCTCTCTGCCTCTGCCTCCTTTTTTTTTCTTTTTTTTTGGGGGGGTCAGGAACTGAAAAGTCTATCGAACGTACCATAGTGCAGGCGGTCAATAGCTACTCTGTGACCTGTCCGCCCGCACCAACATCTGTCATATCATCTGTCTCGCATATGAAGAAAAAGCATCTCCCTCTCTCCGGCTCACTCACTGACCCCCATGAACACACACGCACACTACACACTTTAGGGCACACACACACACACACACACACACACACACACACACACACACACACACACACACACACAAACTCATATTGGTGTGATCAACAACTGAAGCAAAACTAAGGGACACATCAGTCACTGAGTTAATCAATTACATATCAACTTGGTCGATGGAGTGCATTGTCTCAGATCTCTCCAATCTCCGGTCCCGGCTACGAAGTGTTGGCTATTGTTGGAGTGGCCACTGAGCAACTCCAATATCAGAAGTAGAGGTTTTCCCAATTGTCAGCGCCTGTGTTAGAGGCAGAGGTTTTCCCCACTGTCAGTGCCTATGTTAGAGGTAAAGGTTTTCCCCATTGTTGGCGAATATCTTAGTTTCCCATTGCCAGCACCTACGTTAGAAGCAGAGCTTTTCCTCGTTGTCAGTGCCTGTATTAGAGGTGAAGGTTTTCTCCATTGTTAGCGAATATGTTAGATATTTTCCCCATTGTCAGTGTCTACATTAGAAGTAAATTTTTATCCCCATGATTGTTAGCTATGGCGACTGTGTTTGATGTTTTCCCCATTGTCAGAACCTGTGTTAGAGGCAGAGGTTTTTCCCACAGGTAGTGCTATGTTAGAGGCAAAGGTTTTCGCCATTCAAGTTGTCAGCACCTATGTTAGAGAAAGAGATTTTCCCCACTGTCATTGCCTATGTTAGATGCTTTCCCCAATGTCAGCGCCTATGTTAGAGGTACAGATTTTCCCCACTATCAGCGCCTATGGTAGATGCTTTCCTAATTGTCAGCGACTTTGTTAGATGCTTTCCTCAATATCAGCGCCTGTGTAAGAGGTACAGATTTTCCCCACTATCAGCGCCTATGGTAGATGTTTTCCCTACTGTCAGTGCTAATGTTAGAGTAGAGATTTTCCCTGTTGTCAGCGACATTGTTAGATGCTTTTCCCATTGTCAGCGCCTGTGTTAGAGGTAGAGGTTTCCCCCCATTGTCAGCGCCTATGGTAGATGTTTTCCCCACTGTCAGTGCTAATGTTAGAGTAGAGATTTTCCCTATTGTCAGCGACATTGTTAGATGCTTTTCCCATTGTCAGCGCCTATGTTAGAAGTAGAGGTTTCCCCCATTGTCAGCGCCTATGTTAAAAGGTTTTCCACACTGTCAGTGCCTATGTTCAGTGATGTTTTCCCATTGTCAGCGACTATGTTAGAGGTAGATGTTTTCTCCACTGCCAGCACCTATGCTACAGCGTAGAGGTTTTCCCCAATGTCAACGCCTATGCGTCATGTTTTCCCCTTTGTCATCGCCTGTGTCAGATGTTTTCCCCATTGTCAGTGACTATGTTAGACTGAGGTAGAGGTTTTCCATATTGTCTGCGACTGTCTTAGAGGTAAGAGTTTTCCCCATTGTCGACCCTAAGTGCTGAGCTGCTATAAACTTCTGTAAACCCCACTTAGACTGAATGAGGGTGTGTGGGTGGTTTGAAGATTAATGACCATCGCCAGCTTCAAGTCGCCTTAGGAATACACTCAGATGTCCCAACCAGGAAGTCAACGCAAAAGCTTCTTTCTTCGCTTCAGTCGCTGTTCGGCTTGCATCTTGAATATTCATACTTCATATATTTTTTTTATTCGGTATGAGACATCCAGTATCCCCAAGACATTATCAGGGCAGAGAAAAGATAGCTACAGCTAATAACCGACTGTGGCAGTCCGGCAGACTGTTTTATCACCCGAAATTATTCATACAGAGATAATGTTACCATTTTATGTTTTTGTGTGTGTCACGTGTGTCTTGTCTTCGCTTTATTTATTTTGATTTTGTGGTCTTGTTTATAACATATTGTGAAACAGTGAATCGTGAATTTATGTACCTGTGTATTGACAATAAAGCAGTCTTTAGACTTGAGTGTAACAACCTCAGCTGGTAAATAGGACACTGAAACTGGACACTAACACCTCACCTCTCTCTCCCAGTCCCCCCCCCCCCCCGCCCCCCACCCCTATCCCCAATCCCCCCCATCTCTCTCTCTCTCACATACACACAACTTAACACCCTCAAACATGCACAATATTCATAAGCGCCCGCCCGCCCGCACACACACACACACACACACACACACACACACACACACATCTCCACCTCCTCCATACCACACGCGGCCACCACACACACACACACACACACACACACACACACACACAAATACATGCACCACACACACACGCGCGCGCGCGCGCGCATCACCACTACCTCCACAAACACGTGACACTACACCAAATTCCCCCCCCTCCCCTCCACACACACACACACACACATAGTGCCCGCGGGAAGTTCAGAGAAGTCCGAGCACACCAGACGACGGCGACCACATCAACTGAATGTTGATTAATGGAGCATCCGACACGCGATCATTGCACAGAAGGGGTGTGAGGGAGAGAGGAGGGCTGGGGAAGGGGGGGGGGGAGGCTCTGACTTTATCAAATCAGTGTTGATGTATGGAGTAGGGACCATCTCTAATGTGAGCAGCCGGTCAGTGCCATACTTACACTGCATCCGCGTGACCCAGACAACGACATTTCTATTTTCCGTCACACTGCTTTTGTGGGAAGAACAAAACAAAACAAAACAAAAAACATACTGAGAAAAGAAAATATATAACAGACAGCTTGGTTTCTTTTGTCGTTTGTTCGCGGTTTCTAAAGTTGTTATTGTTTAGTTTAGTTTTTCTTTTTCCTCTTGTAACGACGGTCCAGAATTTACAAGAAATGGAAACCACTAGTTTTTGTTTTATAATATTTATGGTTCTTTTGTTGTTGTTGTTGATGTTGTTGTTCTTGTTTTGTCCAGGAGAAGGGTGATCAAAGAGAGAGAGGGAGGGAGAGAGAGCAGACAGACAGGGCAGAGAGAGACAGAGAGAGGGACAGAGAGAGACAGAGAGAGGGACAGAGAGAGGAAGAGAGAAAAACACAGAAAGATGGAGAGAAGGAACGAACTTTTTTTTTTTTTTTTTTTTTTTTTTTTTAATAAGGGAAGTGGAATAAGCATGCACCTATGCTTTTTTACATCCAGCCCTCAGGGCAAAAAGAAATGAAATCAAAATACTCACAGGATATCAAAAGGTTATAGAAGTACATACATGACATTCAAATACACTCAGGCAATGCACAGTAAACATTTACAGGTACATACTCATAATTCAATGACAAAAATGTATATAAACATAATAATATAAAAGTGCAATATGAGGCTTAAATGGGGAGACTGGGACCACACAGTCGAGTGTCATCCACTTCAAGGATGCGTCTTTGGGTGTGTTGCTCTAATTACCTGACCAACACTGCAAGTGTCTGTATCTCTCGGGCCTGGTTAACGTTAATATCATTATGACAGGAAGCGTAGAGTACAGCCTTGTCACGCAGTCCCAAACCAAAATGGACCTCCATAGTAACATCGTCATCATCATCGTCATCCTCTTCCTCCTTCATCCTCATCAATATAAACAAAATAGTCTCAAAGTCTGTGGCCTTTCATGCCCTGCTCTCATTGTGACCTCAGTTTCGATACCCCTACACTTCCGTGCCTGGGGTGAATCCTGTCAATGTCGTCAGTGTCGGCAGATTCATGGGGGGGCTGTTGTTTGAGGGACGTGGTGGCGGTCTCCACTCTGGGAGGGACGCTCACTCAGTCTGGCTCCGCGACTAAGCCATTATTGTCGTTAGTAGGGGGCTTAGTAGGTGGTGTCCTAAGTACGTTAAAACAGAACAGGCACCACTGAACACCACCGAAGTGACTCAGAAGCAGTGCCGGGTCTCCTCTGGTGTGTGGCCTCCTGGCGACCTAACATCGATGGTTCCCTGTGGACTGCCGATGCTGGAACTGCGACGGACGAACCCGGGTGTGGCCGTGTATGGGGGAATCTAAATGAGCGGCGTGTGAGTAATGCCACTGAAACGGAGCAGATGATGGGGCAGAAAAAAAGAAGAAAAAAAGGTGCAATATGAGAGCGAGAGAGAGAAAGAGATGTTGATGATGATGATGATGAAGATGATGATGAAGAAGAAGATGGTGATGATAATGATGATGATGATGACGATGGCGATGATGAAGTACACACAGAACATTCGGATACACATAAATACATACGTAAACATTCAAATGTATAAGATGATAATGCCTGTAGTTGAAGACAGACTGAAACAGAAAGACAAAGCAAGATGATGAGAAAATTTCGAACAATATTCATTTGAAGGTGTCAGCAACTTCTTTCATTAAATGAGCACGATGTGCATTTTTGAATTTATTTAATGAGGTGTGGTTATGCAGAGAGGATGGAATATTATTCCAGAGCAAACAACCAGAATACATGAGGCTGGATCTAAAAAGATCACTTCTAGGAAGAGGCAGCATTAACTTATGAGCATGGCGATTAATATGAAAATGAAATGAATTAGTAATTGATGGTAGAGCACTACCAGAAAATATTTTTAACAAGAAAACTGCTGTTTTATACTTGAGTTTCAAGTTCAGTGAAAGAATGTCCAACATGGTATATAGTCTGTAAAGGACAAGGAGGAAGATTTAAGTCAGTAAAACTAATTTCAGAGCACGTCTATAAAGAATATGCAGGGGTTCAGTTGAGAATATTTTCGCTGGCCAGACCCCAGATTGTGGATGCATAATTTAAATGAGATTCAATGAAGGCATGGAAAAACATTTTACGGGAATGGAGAGAAAAAGAGACAGACTGACAGACAGACAGACAGACAGACAGACACACACACACACACACACACACACACACACACACAGATGGCAGAGTGCATATCGAGGGATATGGTAAGAATGCTATGGTAAAGCTCAAATTATTATCATGAGAAACCCACACCTATCACCCAAATTTCCCGGCGAAAACCAAAACCAAAACGATACCGTGGTCTCAGCGTTATCATGAACACGTATTTAAAACACTATCCACCCTCTCCTCAAGCCCCTTCCCCACCACTCTTCTTCCCAAAGGGGAGATAAATACTTTTGCCAATGCTTCACCGACCCTCTTTTTTCGCGGCAAAAAAAAGTTTCGTGTTTAACCCCTTGCCTACCGAGCCTTGGTGAAATAAGATCAGTGTACCACTCATACACGACATCCCGCATTGGTCGCTCAGCACGGTGCCCTGTGGGACTGGCAGCTTGACAACAGAATATTTGCTGCAGTCCTGCCCCCTCCATGAGGTGCCCAGGAAAAGGTACTGGCCCGACCCAACTCCAGTGACCCAGAAGCTCTACGGCTGTGTAGAGGACCTGCTGAGTACAGCTACCTTCATTGCGGATATTTGGGTGTCCGTGTAGCGAACGAGAAGAAGAAGAAGAAAAGAAGATCAGTGTAGAATGAATTAGAGGTGCATCTACTGCAGCTTGTGTGTGCTTTTATGAACGGGTGGAACTGATATTTCCGAGCAAAAGTAACGTAGATCCCAAGAGGAAGAGGTCGAAATAAAGTACGGTGGCGACTGACAACCTGATCTTTTAGTTCAACCTTATGTCAGCAAGGTGACAGCCAGTCACTGCCAAGCATACTTGTAAGCGGCAGTCAGGGGGTTAAAATCCGGATTTTATCAATTGTCATTAATCATTCCTGTCCTGGAGCACGTTCAGCTGAGCATTAATAAACTGAGCTGACTGGTCGTCCCAGTACTGACTCTGCAACTGCAGCTGACTTTAATTATCATACAATCTACGACTATTGATGTACTCATCAATGCGTTTGAAATGGACACGCCATCTGCGTCACATAGGGATTAATTAATAAAGACAAGACTTCCTTATTCCCCCCCCCACCTTCCCACACGAGCTTATATTCCTATGGCCTCGACCTGTTTGGTTAATGTCCAACAGAAGATGTTCCAGTCTTTGATGGGTTTTTTTTTGTGGTATTTTTTTCTTGAATGGCCGTCAAATGTCAGGGTTGATAGGATGACAGTATCTGGACTTTAATGCCCTCTTGACATTTCCGAGCTTTCCCGAGACATACTTTTAACAATTAACCCAGTCTACGACGGAAATGAGCTGGAATGAGTCGAAGGAGGTGGGGAGGGGGCCAGAAGGAAGTCATCGTTCCGAACTTGAGATTTAATAGACCTTGCAGGTAACCAGGTTGCAGTTAATGAAGAATAATAGCTGAGGCGAGCAACAACGCCCTCGCTACGCTGGACACAGTTTCCGGACAGCATCAGTCATGACAACACTGTGGCTGAACACAGTGTCTGATGGAGGACTTAAGTGGACGTGACGAAGCGGGTCACGAGTCTCCTGCTCGGTCACCACCGCCTGTTCCCGTTTCACTTTCTCTTGGAACGTGTCGCCACCCTCAATGATTTAAAAAGCGTTTGACTCTTTGTCCTGTTTCGCCTACCCGCCGTTCCCATTTCGCCTGTTCAGCCTCTCTGCCTGTCTGTCTCCCTCACATACACACACACGCACGCACACACACACGGCGAATTGTGAATAGGCGAATTCGAATCATCAATGTAGTGACAGGTGAATCGGGAGTAGGCGTATCGGTAACGGGCAAATCATGGTAAGGTGAACCGGGAACAGGCAAATCGGTATGACACCGACATGACCATCACAATCGGGCCGAATTGGATGAGGATGATATGAGTACTAATATAGCGCCTATCCTCGGTCGTTGACCAAGCTCTAAGCGCTTTACAAACACGGAGTCAATTGCACAACAGGCTGCTACCTGAGCAGAGCCGACTGACAGCTGCCATTTGGGCGCTCGCCATTCGTTTCCTGTGCCATTCAATCAGGTTTCAGTTACGCACACATACACGCTCATACAAACATGTAACATTTTACGTGTACGACCGTATAGTTAATTTGTCCTGCTATGTAGGCAGCCATACTCCGTTTTCGGGGGTGGGGTGGAGGTGGGGGTGCATGCTGGGTTTGTTCCTGTTTCTATAACCCACCGAACGCTGACATGGATTACAGGATCTTTGACATACGTATTTGATCTTCTGTGTGCGTATACACACGAAGAAGATTCAGGCACTAACAGGTCTGCACACAGATTGACTTGGGAGATCGGATTGAAAGTCCAACGGTTTAACCACTCGGCTATTGCGCCGCGGTTTGCTTCATGAGGGGTAGTGAGTGTAAGGACCTTTTGGTTGACGTCCTTCAGGACAAGTCAAGGGACTGGGTTTTGTGGTTGCTTCATGATTGTTGTAGCTGTACCAACAGGAGACGTCAGGCTGAAGCAGATATCTGTGACAGGCTATGTTTGTCTCCATCAGGACATGAGTACTGCGTCGTCTATAGCCTGGGCATCTGTCCTGGCTGATACGGATCAACAACAGCAACTCGTGTTGTTGTCGTTTTTAACAAGTCACCAACTGTCAACTTTCTCATTTACAGCGGCTAACCGACACCTCAAGAACACCCAGTTGCTCTCTTTTTTTTCCTTTTTTTTTCTTTGCGACCAACTAACTGCCTTGGGGATGCAAAAGTTGGCATTGTAAACGGGTCTGATACCCTCGTCTGCAGAAGAACGTGAGACGAAATGTTCACATCTTGAACGAGCATCTCTTGGCAACGGCCAGTCTGCAGGAGCCAGCGTGGATAACCAGAAAACTCCCACTGGCCCCAACGACTTGAAAGAATCCCCTCCACCTCCATCCCACAGGATGGGTGAGGGGTGGGTGGGGTAGAACCAGTCTGGATCGATGAAAGACAAGGTAGAGGAGAGGAGGAAAGGTAAGTGACCGGGAAGACTGACATTGTTCCATGCATCAGCACTTCGGAGACAATCGGGTAAGGGAAAGCCCCCGCTTTGTTCTGCTCCCGACCCGCTTGCCTGCGTGCACGCACGTACGTACGCACGCACATCACGCCCCCCCCCCCCCCCCCCACACACACACAGTCACACATACAGAGAGACAGACACACAGACATAAAAACACATGCACACAGGGTGCGACACTGTACCTTTTCACACACACACTGACACACACACACACACACACACACACACACACACACACACACAGAGCCAGAGACAGAGAAATCTGTCGTGACAAAAAAGTAAAACAGTACAATACAAAACAATATAATACCATACACATACGCGCGCACGCAAAAGCACGCGCGCGCGCACACACACACGCACACACACACACACATCACAGAGAAATCTGTCGTGACAAAAAGTAATACAGTACAATACAAAACAATACAATACACATACTCGCGTACGCAAACGCACGTGCGCGCACGCGCACACACACACACACACACCACTACCACCACCACCACCACCACCATCACCAACAACAAAGCAACAACAACAAAACACACACACTCATAGCATCCAAATTGAAGAATTGCAGCTACCGGAGTATGATGCTCCTGTTGATTGCTCTGTGTGCTATGATTGGCTCTGAGATAAAGATGGAAAAGAAATCAGAGAATGAGATCGGAGAGAGAGAGAGAGAGAGAGAGAGAGAGAGAGAGAGAGATGACAGCTCTAAGCTATTAAACAAACAAACAAACAAAAAAAACAACAACAAAAAAACACTACATGGGTCCGAATCCGAATAAGGGCAAGTGTTTTTGTTTGTTTCGTTGTTTGATTTGAATGTCTTCAGCTTGTTTATTTTCAGTTGAAGCTGATTTCAGGCACGTGTGGTGAATAATGTTCAATCCTCTTTTTTTTTCCCCTGAACTAATCAACGTTTTCTGTCTATTCTGGATCTCATGAATTATTCATGTTCGTAGCTCCACTTAAATCGCTAACAACGCCCTTGGACTTCCAAGATGACACTTGATTCTTCGGGGCGGGAAGGGTATGGGTGGGGAAGGGGAGAGAAGGGAACGGGTGGGAAGGGGCAGGAAGGGTACGGGTGGGGAAGGTGTGGAGGGTCACTGCTCTAAAAATAGGTGGATAGCGCATGCCTTCCTTGAACCCTTTTGCCCTGAAACCAGCGGAAGTGTTCAATCGGCCATTTTGCTACTCGTGTCAATACAGCGCGAAGCGGTAACTTCATATATGTAGCCGAGCGCTCAGCTGGCTACTATGACTGCTTCACGGCAAGCTTTCACTTACTCGCGGCGTAAGTTAAGCTGACATTCCTGTGTGTGCCTCCACAGCAAGCTTGCGCTACGTGTCACTGCACTGTTTTCCTGTAATAACTTTAGTAAATGAACCATTGCCAGATATCAATCAAGACACAACATTTGGCATGTGATGGGGGCAAGCATAACGCGATTTCTTCGAAGATACACGGTTACAGTTCAGAAATTGCCACCAGTTTATAGACGACTTCTCAACGGACTGACGGCCGGATACGAGTAACAATATGGCGTCCAGTTTGCTTCAGCTTCCCTGGCCAATGAACTAGCCATCTATATTTAGAACAGTGGTGGAGGGTAGGGATGGGGAGAAGAGGAAGGGTACGGGTGGGGATGGGAAGGAAGGGGGGATATGAATGGATGTGTTGTTTCTATTTCTATTTTTAATGAAAAGTCAGATGAAGGAGCATTCATCGGGAGTGCACACAACTGCTTGCAGTAGTTTGCTGACAAAAATTCGGGCATAACGTATGTTACAAGTATGATTCACTTGGGTTGATCGACAGCGTCTCGAGCGTTGTATACTGAGCGAGACAGCATTGCAATATTCCATTAAGGTAGAAAAAATGTACTCCAAAAATATAACAAAAAATATAATTGTGTTGTTCTTTTTTTCTTTTTTTTTTAAATTATAATTTCTTGTGGTCAGTGTGTGTTGTTGGAAATGGCATATCAAATAATGAAGAAAACGATGAGGATGCGGATGAGTGAGCATGCAGTGTGTGCAAGTACGTGTGTGTATGTGTGTTTGTGTGCTGTGAGACTGAGTGAGCTGTGTGGGATAAAGCCACTATACGACGCACAGCCACTGATCTATCACGTATGCAACAAATACAAACAGATCGTGCTGTTTCGGACTGCTCACTTATCAGGTTCGTCACGTGGTGGGCATGACAGCAGATTTTCTGGTTTCTCTTTCCAAAGCGGCACAGGGTGACGTATTAATTTGTTTGTTTGCCCTATCATAAGCATCATTTTAGTGTGTGTGTGTGTGTGTGTGTGTGTGTGTGTGTGTGTATGCATATACATATATATATATGTGGAGGGGTGGGGGGCGTGTGTGTGTGTGTGTGTGTGTGTGCGTATGCGAGCGTGCGTGCGTGTATATGTTGTGTGTGTGTGTGTGTGTGTGTGTGTGTGTGTGTGTGTGTATGTTGTGTGTTGTGTGTGTGTGTGTGTGTTAGGCTCTAAATCTCAAAAACAAATAACGCGATATGACAATATCAGTCAAAGTTTGTTGAAAACAAACAAACAACCAGCTGCAACCAAACAATAATTGCCAGCTGACACATTTTGACAGTTTGATCACGTTGCGACAGCGGATTGTCTGACACGTGAACTGTTCTAAAACAGAAGACCCGAGCTGTGTTATTTAAAGACAGGTCGGTGTCCCCTCCCCTCTGTCGTGTTTTTTTTTTTTTTTTTTTTTACCCGGCGGCTAAATCTGGCGCATCACAAAACAGCTCGTACCCTCTGTTCCCCCAGGTCACATAGTGGGATCACTGTTATAAGGGTAGCCACAAAATTAATCCAACTGAAGAATTCAGCTGATTTTTCATAAAAAAAAAAAAAAAAAAAAAATCGGAGCGGTTTCAGAACATGTTCAACGACTTACGATACTTACGATGACCTGGAAGACAATTAAATAAGTTATCAAGTTGTCATGCTTTCAGCTAAACCGAACCTTGCTGTTGAACTCTAGTACAACCCTGCAAATTATATGAGATATCTAGGGGGGGTCGGTGGGGATGTGGGGGGTGGAGAGATCCAAGGGAGGGAGGGGGGCGTGGGGGCGGGGAGATCAACAAAAAAGCCAAAAAGAAGCAAAACATGAAATCTTAAAAAAAAGGATGAAGGTATGTCAACATCTGAAACAGGAAGAAATACCCCCCTTCTTTTTCCCCAACTCACCTCAACAAGACATGCGTCCGTGGGGTACAAATTGACAGGTGGGGTGGGGGTGGGGGGATATTAAACACGCCGAACCGGTCTCCATTTCTGTAGGTTTTCAGTGGGAATGAAACAAAAGCACCAGAATCGGAAAGGTCGGCTGCCGTCTAGACGACGATTGTTAGACGTCATTGAAATCTGTGACTGACTGCAGCAGTTATCAATCACACAGAAAAAACAGACAGACAGACAGACAAACCCTTTTTTCTTTCCCCATCACCATCCTATCGTTGATCCCTTCAACACCCCCCCCCCATTCCCCACCCCCCGCCTCTAGCAACGTTTAGTTTCTTCCCTCCCCCACCCTTACCCAGCCCATCACACTCTTCCTCCATCGTCAGGCCGCACACCCCTCTTGGTTAAAACATGCTTTTATTTTCAAATGCGAGACACTGAAAACACAGAGAGCAGCAACAAGCTGAAGGTGTGCTCGGTAAACAGCACATACACACAGTGAACACATAACACAGTGGCAGTACTATAAAGAACATCAAATATGAAATGAATCTCGGAAGAATTCTCTCTGAAAGGAAACACCCCTTTTCCTCTTGGTCGTCTCAAGCTTCATAATTCATGCGTAAGAAGTCACGTTTCACTGACACACACCAGTGCATATACAGACACACGCTTGCACGCGTGTGCACACGCATACACGCACGCACACATGTACAAGCATGCACATACATTCATTTATCTATTTATTCATTTATTCACACACACACACACACACACACACACACACACGCACGCGCGCACGCGCGCACGCACACACACACACCACAAATATATGTAATCAAACAGAACACACACACACACACACACACACACACACACACACGTAATCACACAGAGCACAGGCACAAACACACACAAAAGTCCAGCGGTTTATATTTCTCGTCATTTAGTACAAGACACTTCGCTCCCCTGCTAACTCAGGTTTTGTTTTTGTTTTCAAAACGATGTCTTACAGAGCCTTGTAATGTCGGCAGAATGTCTAGCCACCTTGGACTGATGCCGAGATGTTGTAGTTGTTTTTTCGCCAGTCTGTGACCTAGACAGATCACATTCCAACAGAGTATCGCTATGCAAAGTCTTGAATATATATATATATATATATATATATATATATATATATATATATATATATATATATATATATATATATATATATATATATATATATAAATAAATAAATATATATCTTTTAATGTTCACACCAGAAACATTACGGGATAGTATTATATACACAAGTACATTTGGAAAACAACAACAACAACAACAACAAAACAAGAACCTAACAACGACCAAAATCAACATGTATCAGTAAATGAAAAATAACAACAACAACAAAATGAAAAACAACAACAAAAAACAAATATAAATAAACAAACAAACAAACAAGAAAAAAAAAAAAAAAAACAACAACAAGAGAGAGAGACCTATCATTTAAATTAATTCTCCCCTCTTTGCCTTTCCCCTCTTTCTTCTGTTGTGTATTTTGAACATTTGAACGAAGTTACGGAGTGAAGAACAGAAATGGTGTGTCCTGTGGTTACACATATCCAAACATATTAACAACACAGGAAATGTTAGAAGAACATTCCGACAGACTGCATCATTGATATATAACTTTGACATGGATGATAAGGGATACTGTCACACAACAAAACCATACTCAAAAAAAGAAAAAGAAAAAAAAAGAAGAAAAATGAGATAACGAGAAACATCACATACATCGTGTCTAAAAGTACACACACTTGAACTCAAGAGGATAACAATATCTAACTGAACATGTATCTGATCTAAACTAAGCATTTTGCTGTATCTGATGGACTCGCAAAGATAAGTATGTATTCTTCACTCTTTTTTTCTTCACGAAATTGATTCAATAAGTGCTTTGTAATGGTGCCATTTAAAGGTGAAATCTCTGTACTGCTAGCATGTTTGATTTTGCAATGCATTCTTTAGTTTGGTATCTCATTTTAAAATATTTTCTAAAAACTGAAAACAGGGGATAAGTATTTTCAACTTTGCATTTGTACAAGAAGAACTTTGCAGACATTGTCATATCGATGAGAACTTCATCTCTTTTGAACTTACAGTCGGTGCAAATTGATATAAACTCTTTTGGCAATACAAAGTTATGTGTGTTTGTGCAATTGTCATTTAAGAAATGTTCTATATCTTTCCAGAAGGCAGATATTATACTGCATCTGACGAACAAGTGGCTGATTTTCTTTTCGGCTTTACAAAATGTACATTTGTTGTTTTCAACGATGCTAATTTTTTTCAAGAATTATATTTGTTGCCAGTATTCTATAAACTGCTCTAAACTGAAACCTTTTCAGTTTACTTTCTTTCATACTTTGTATTGTCTCAGATATGTTTTTCCATTAAGATTAATGATTTCATTGTTCCATTTTCACAGCAATTTGATTGTTTGTTATCTCCAATAAGAGTGTCATAATAAAGTTTTGACCCTTTTCCTACACTGGATTATATTTAGAGCTTTTTGTGTTTTATCTGACTCATTACTATTCAGATCAATGCTGTTTTTACGAATGAACTTTTTGACTGCTTGTACACAACCTGAGAATTTGTTTTGATGTTAGATTTACTCTTGAAATCTTCATAGGAAATGAATGCTCCCGTTTCACTGACTGAATCTGCAATGCGATATACACCGTTGTTCATCCATTCCTTGCACTATGTCATTTTTCTATCAATTTAGATAAAATTGTCACAGAAAATATTTTCAGCTAAGACGTCTTCAGAATTATCAATATGGACTTTCTTTCGAAACATTTTATAAAAAGCTTGAAAGGTGTCGTTCCAGAAATCTCCAGAGTTAGCTCGTTTAACTGGCATGTCACAGCCGTATTTATCAAGTTCTTTAACTAAAGGGCACGTATCAACACACATCCCCTCCCACTACCTATCCCTTCATACCCACCTTCCTGCCCATTCCCGCCCGTACCTGTCTCGCACCTACCTACCCGTACCCTTCCCCTCCTCATCCGTACCCTCCACACACACACACACACACATATATATATATATATATATAGTTCTACTCTTCTAAAATCCTTGCATACACCATAGCCAAGCAGCTTTTCAATGCTACGAACAATCTACTAGGTAAAATGAAAAACACTCCTCTCCCTACAACATTTTCGGTGCAGGAACTCCCTCAAAAGTTTTCTGACTTCTTCACCGGCAAAATATCATGCGTTCGTGAGAAGCTTGACTGTTGTTTCTCCTTCTTCACCCGTTAGAGAACGGTGTACAGTGGTCCTGTTTTACATTGTTTCCAACCGGTTACTGAAGATTTTGTGAAGAAAGTGGGTCTGAGCGACTTGTCCGAAACCCTGTGAGCTTGACCCTGTCCCGTCTTCTTTGTTGGTTGAATGTATTGATGTTCTACTGCCACATATTACTCATGTCATCAATTCTTCCTTACTGTCTGGTTGTTTCCCTGAAAGCTTCAAATCTGCTGTTGTACGTCCACTCATCAAGAAACCATCTTTGGATCATAATTGTTTGAAAAATTATCAGCCGGTCTCTAATCTATCATTTTTATCAAAACTGCTAGAAAAGATCATATTATATCAGCTCTTAGCTCATCTGGAACAAAATGGTTTACTTAATCCCCACCAGTCAGCTTATAGACGTGGTCATAGTTGCGAAACGGCCCTTCTTGGAACAGTGAATGATTTGCTTTCGGGATTTGATGAGGATAAGATATCTGTTCTCGCTCTCTTAGATTTGTCAGCAGCTTTTGACACTATCGACCACTCCATCCTCTTGAACAGACTTAAAACTTCCTTTGGTATTCGTGACACTGCACTAGCATGGATCACGTCTTACCTGTCAGATCGTACACAGAAAGTGTGTGTAAATGGTAGATACTCTAGAGTATCTGCCTTAAAATATGGTGTCCCACTGGGGTCCGTCCTAGGTCCTGTTCTTTTCGTGCTGTATGCGGCTCCTGTGTCGGATGTCATCAGTCATCATGCGATGTCGCATGACAGCTTTGCTGATGACACACAACTTTATCAGTCGGCTTCCATAGCTGAATTTGATGCACTGGTGACTCAAACACAGGAGTGCATTGCTGGCCTAAAGGACTGGATGACTCTCAACAAGCTGCAACTAAATGATGATAAGACTGAATTTATGATAACCTGTCCAAAGAAGTTTCGTCAACATCCTTCCTTTCCTGACTCTGTTCTGATCAATAGCACACCTGTTTCACTTTCTCCTTCTGTTCGCAGTCTTGGTGTAATCCTAGACCAGTCTCTTTCCTTCCAACAGCACATTTCGAATATCTGTAAAGTTGCCTATTTGGAACTGCGTAGAATCAGCTCTATCCGCCACTATCTCTCAACCGATGCAACCAAGACACTTGTATGCTCTCTGGTTCTCTCAAGATTGGATTACTGTAACTCTCTTTTGGCCAGCCTTCCCAAATATCTGTTAGACAGACTCCAACGAATTCAGAATAATGCTGCCAGACTCGTTTGCAGAGCTTCTAAATTTGACCACGTTTCTCCTCTACTTCTGTTTGCCTGTTTCTGATCGAATAGACCATAAGCTATCCACTCTGACCTTTTCTGCAGTCCCCAAGTATCTTTCTGAACTCCTCCATATCTATACCCCGTCTCGCCAGCTCCGCTCTTCCTCTGATACTCGACTTCTCAGGATACCTCACGTCAGAAGTAAGACCTACGGACACAGATCGTTTTCTTTTCAGTCGCCAAATACGTGGAACAAGTTCCCTGATAACCTCCGTCATTCTGATTCCCTCGCATCTTTTAAATCTCGTCTCAAAACTCACCTTTTCCCTCAGCAATAAGTTCAATTGTGGCAGGTCCACTTCCTTTGCGTTAGCTGTGCTTGACTATGTGTGTGTGTATACATATGTATGTGTACATAACTACATGCATGTATATGAATGTGTATTGTGTGTGTGTGTGTTTATGTAAGTTTGTGCCTGCCTTTGTGTGCGTATGTGTTAGGGTAGCTGTTAAATACACATGTATGTAAAAATGTATGTATGCAGTGTGTGTGTGTGTGTGTGTGTGTGTGTGTGTGTGTGTGTGTGTGTGTGTGTGTAGTCACATTTTGGTGTGTGTGTATGTAACATTGATGTAATGTTTTATGTTAACAAAGGCGTTTTTGTAAAGCACCCAGAGCAGATTTCTGGATAGTGTGCTATATAAGTATCCATTATTATTATTATTATTACATATGATGAATATTCACTGTTCATGTAGTCACATCCTCCCAGACTCAAACGTCCAACCACAGTTTAACGATAGATATCACTCTCTCTCTCTCTCTCTCTCTCTCTCTCTCTCACACACACACACACACAACGGCACAGTTTCAGTTTCAGTACAGGCGCGCTCGCAGCACACGCGCACGCACACACATACACACACACACACGCCCGTACTGACGCACGCATGCGCACTCACTCACTGCATACACATGTACACACACAGACACAGAGACACACATGTAACTGTAACAAGTTCGTATCAGTATCATGCACGTAGTCATAACCTCAACCAAAAAGCTGCTATCTTAACTCACCTGGGAAAGCAGATGTTGGGGGGATGGGTTGGGGAAGGGAGGGGGGAGGGTGTGTGTTTAGGATGGGTTGGGGTGGGGTGGGGGAGCGGAAGAACAAGAAAAGATGTAATTTCATTCAGTGCATCAGACTTCAATGGGTCTCCTTGCCTTGGCTGGAAAACTAAGGGTAGACTTGAAGCGAGTGAGACGGCAGTCAGCCAGCTAACCAATCAGCCACTAAGGCAATGATCATCAGCGGTTGACAATCACTTCTTTTGCTGACCATGCTCAAGAGACAACAGCAAGTGGATGGCTGATGACTGAACGAGGGTGGGTGGGAGAAGGAAGGGCAGGGGGAGGGGGGTAGGGGAGGACTCCATTGACGGCATCGACAGCGAAACGACCTTCATAGATTTCTCCGCTTCTCAAAGAACAGAACGGGGTTTTTCCTTCCCGCCCGGTCATCACCCGCGCAAGCAAGCAAGACTTATTTGGAGAATGACTGAAACCAAGCATGACTTGTGTGTGTGTGTGTGTGTGTGTGTGTGTGTGTGTGTGTGTGTGTGTGTGTGTGTGTGTGTGTACACGTGCGCGTATGTGTGCGTGCGTTATTGTTGTTGTCGTCATCGTCGTTGGCCTACTTAAGAGTTTATCTTGTACGGCATTATAATACAAATTAATTGTAAGCACTAATTTCTTTTGAACTAAAAGAATGAAATCACCATCGTATGTGAAATTAAAGAATGTGAAAGAAAACAACTCACAAGAAGTTGATGAACCCAAATCATAACCCTCACGTGGACTGACGGACTCAACAGCTGAGTGTTTACAGTGTCCTTGGTTCGAATCCCGGTCACAGAGCCTGGTGGGGTAAGGGTGCAAAGTTTCCTATCTCGCATGTTAACAGACGTGCAGACCTGCTTGTGCCTCAATCCCCTCCGCATGTAAACGCATTCAGAAGATCAACTGTGCACGTTAAAGGTCCCGTAATCCATGTTAGTTTTCCGCGAGTAATGGACACATGAATACCAAACATGTACATCCCCGAAAACGGAGTTTGGCTGCTTACATGGCTGGGGTTGGAGTGATGGCATAGAGGTAACGCGTCCGCCTAGGAAGCGAGAGAGTCTGAACGCGCATGTTCGAATCACGGCTCAGCCGCCGATATTTTCTTCCATTCCACTAGACCTTGACTGGTGTTCTGGACGCTAGTCATTCGGATGAAACGATAAACCGAGGTCCCGTGTGCAGCATGCACTTAGCGCACGTAAAAGAACCCACGGTAACAAAAGGGTTGTTCCTGGCAAAATTCTGTAGAAAAATCCACTTCGATAGGAAAAACAAATAAAACTGCACGCAGGAAAAAATAAGAAAAAAAGGGTGGCGCTGTAGTGTAGCGACGTGCTCTCCCTGGGGACAGCAGCCCGAATTTCACACAGAGAAATCTGTTGTGATAAAAAGAAATACAAATACAAATCTGATATGCTCGAAAAAGCCCATTTGTACATGCGAGTGAACGTGAGAGTTGCAGCCAATGAAAGCACGAAGAGAAAAAGAAGCCCCCCCACCCCCACCCTCCACGTGGACATAGTAGTGAAGAAGACGAAGTAGTAGTAGTAGTAGACGAAGAAGAAGAAGATGTAGTAGCAGTAATAGTAGTAGTAGTGGTAGTAGAAGAAGTAGCAGTAGAAGAAAAAGAAGAAGTGGCGGTAGTAGTAGAAGAAAAAGAAGTTAGCAGTTGTAGTAGTAGTAGTAAAATACGAAGAAGACAAAGAAGAAGTAGCAGTAGACGAGGTAGTAGCAGTAGTAGTAGAAAAAGAAGAAATTAGTAGTAGTAGTAGTAGAATTAGAAGTAGCAGTCGTAGAAAGAGGAAGAAGTGGTAGCAGTAGCAGAAGAAGAGGAAGAAATAGTAGTAGCAGTAACAGTAGAAGAAGAAGTAGAAGAAAGACCCCCTACATGGACACAGTAGTGACAACAGGATGATGAAGGACACCGATACAGATAGCCCATCAGCCACCCACTCACCGCCGAACTATGGTACATGTTTAACCGCAGAAACTCAATTTTGTATTTTTGTCACAAAAGCTTAATCATGGATCACAGTTTAATTTCCTCTCAATAAACAGCTCTGGAACTTTTAACGTCAGCATTCTAATTCTGATCGTTTGTTTCTGAAGCTTTTTGTTGAGTTGTGAATCTCTCCATTAACATTGTGTGCCTTATTATTGTCCCCTGCGCCATGGTTGGCTGGTGTGCGGACGATCCAATTCCGGGTTTTCTCTTTGGGTTCCTGTACATTCGCAACGATGATGAGGCATCGTGTGTTGCGTCTGTGGATCAACCACCACTGTTCTCTCTCTCATCAATGTCTCCCACGATCTGGAACAGTATCTCTCTCTCTCTCTCTCTCTCTCTCTATATATATATATATATATATACTGTTCCAGATCGTGGAAGACAACACACACACACAGCACACACACACACACACACACACACACACACACACACACACACACACACATATATATATATATATATATAATGCAGTCACTCAGTAACTTTCCTTCAGGGTCAAGCGATCTCATGTCAGTTGTTGCAACACAAACTTCAAGCTATGTTAATTTTCAAATCAGTAGCATGCCATTGAAAAAACAGGAAAACTACAGCGCTTGTTTGACACCTAGTATTTGCCGTTCCTAGCCGCATTTCAGTCTGGTTTACCACGCACAGCTGGCAAAATTCCATTTTTCATAAGCTTGTATTGTATAACTTTTTTTTTGGTCACAACAGACTTCTCTCTGTGAAATTCTGGCTGCTCTCCCCAGAGAGAAAGAGAGAGAGAGAGAGAGAGAGAGAGAGAGAGAGAGAGAGAGAGAGAGAGAGCTCGTCGCCACACTACAGCGCCACCCTTTCGATTTGTTGTCGTTTTCTTTCCTGGCTGCAATCATATTTGGTTTACTAGCAAAGTGGAGTTTCTACAGAATTCTGCCAGGGAAATATCTTTTGTTGCCACGGGTTCTTTGACGTACGCCGAATGCAAGTTACGCACGGTATCAGTATCGGTCTATCCGTGTCTCATCTCTAAGACTAGCACCAATGGACCACCAAAGGTCTATTGGAAGGGGGTGTAGTCGGGAGTAAGAATGTTTCTTTTTGGGGCGCAGCAGATCAGCGTGAAAAGCACAGCGATGTTATATCTGCATCTCTCTCTCTATATATATATCAGGATGAAATAAACACCACTAAAATAAACCTTTTGAAGCCCATAACCCACCATACAACAAGACTGTCCTGGGTGTTTGTTATCTCGTCCATTATTCTCTCCCCCCCCCATCCGCCCCCCCCTCCCACTACTACCCCCCCGACCCCAGCCACCCACAGCCAATCGGCGATCCTGTCACAGACCACTTTCACCCAGCATGATGAAAGCAGTGGAGATCTGCACTGGTCACAGCCTTGTGCTTGTGTTTCGACGTGCCCCACTTCCGTGTCACTCACCCCGAGGTCACGCGTGCGTGCCGCGCGTGCTGATTGGCCTGATTGCCGGCACTCGCATGTCTGGACTGGGCTTCAAGGAGGCCTTGAAAGACTGTAACGTGGCACCGAAGACCGTATACCTTTGTACGTTCTCTGCTATTGCTAAAAGTCCATTGGAGAAAAAAAAATAAAAAAAAAAAGAGAGAGAAAAGAAAAGAAAAAGAAGAAAAGAAACCAGAAAAAAAGGAGAATTTGCGCGCGCGCGCGCCGCACACACACACACACACAGAGTCGATTGGATTAAAGATTTTGTTGTTATTGAGGGGGGTGTTGGGGTGGGGGAGGTGCTAAACCAAGTCACGCGCACTGTATCGTCTCACATGAAGATGTCTTGTGGCTGGAAGTTACGTTGCTTCACGTTGGCTGCTGTTCAGGCATCTGCTTAGCAGATGTGGAGTAGCGTATACGGATTTGTCCGAACGCTGTGACGCCTCTTCAAGTGACTGAACTGAACTAAACTCATGAGAAATGTGTTTATGGTTTCATAAAAAGACACAGACACATCAAAATACAAATTATAACATTTATTCAGGAAAAAAAAATCAATTGGATCATAACATGCAAAAGTATAAATAAACATATATCACAGATGATGAATTGTACATCAGCAAATAAATCGAAAAAAGTGAATGTGTAAGAAGGTGTATTTAAATAGTGTATGAGTAGGTAGGTATATAAAGTAAGTGAACAACAAATGAATAGACTACTCAACGCCTGTGCCCATTTTCAAAGCAAGTAATCTTATGTCCAGCCTAAGTTGCTTTATTAATATCGGATTCATGAATAAAAAAAAATAAAACAAGTAAGACCGATAAGAAATAATCAACTCAAACAAAGATGTAGATATGTAAGTAGACAGGTAAAAAAACAAAGGAAGCAATTAAACAGCAAATGAAAAGACAACTCTAGCGCTGTGCCCGTTCTCAAAGCTTTCATGTCATGCCCAGCCACAGTTTATCATCATCATCATCATCATGAGGATTATCATTATGATTGTTTGTGTATATGTTTATGTGAGCGTGCGTGCGCGCGCGCATCCTTAACCGTCCTCACCTCCCCCCCTCTCTCCGCACTCCTTTGAACCCCCTCCTCCCCCCCCCCCGCTCCACCCGCCTCCCCCTCCACAGAGTTGATGACGTCATGGACTGGACAGGATCGATCCCAAGCAGCCAGTCGATCCATAAAAACTGGGGTGGGAAGACATGCCTTCGATCTCTCATTCACCGCCACAGACATTTCCACTGCAAACAGCCACGCTTTCCTCCAATACTTTGTTGTTGTTGTTCTTGTTGTTTTTGCAAGTCTGAACGTGTGTGTGTGTGTGTGTGTGTGTGTGTGTGTGTGTGTGTGTACGCGCGCACGCACGCGTGTGTGGTGTCCGCGCGTCTACGCACGGCATATAGGTTTGTACGAACGGGTGTGATTGTGACAGAAATCAAAGAGAGAGAGAGAGAGAGAGAGAGAGAGCAATGCATAAACTCACTCCTTCCTTCTTTCCTTTCTCCCCCCCCCCTCCCGCCCCCCTCCCTCCTTCCACAAGCACAGACCGAACCGGCAAGCACCACTACGACACATATGCCTTCCACTCGGAGCAGTGCATAAACTCACCCCTTCACTCCATCCCTTCCAACCACAGGACACAGGACACAGGGGACTGAACGGAACGATCGATCTCTACTACTGACACCGGTGCATGCCACCACGCAGTTGTGCGTAAACTCCTTCTTTTACAGATCGATGGCCTTCGTGCGTGAGTGAGTGACGAGACAGAGGTCAGTCAGCCTCGCCCACCCCACCCCCACCCACCCTCCCACTACTGCTCCCTCTCCCTCCCTAACCACTGTCTCCCTCCCCCACACACGCAGCCCGGTCAGCGAGAGGTCAAGGCTGCCAGGCGACCACCTGCTGCGCTCGTGCCAGCTGACGTCAGTGAGGCAAGTTATGCCGGGGCAGACAACTCGATCAACCCCTCCCCTCTTCCCCCGTCCCCCAGTGGAAATTCTGCCAGAAACGCTGCCGAGTCCTTCAGCTTCAGTCCCCCCCCACCCTCCCTCCGTCCCCCGTTCCCCTCGCCACTTTTCTTTTTACCACCCCAAGTCCGTCACTGTCTGATTTAACTTTTCTTTTCTTAACACACACACACACACACATGATCAGAGAGAGATATTTCACAACTTCAGTCTAATCAAGACCGAACCCAATACGCTGAAGAGGCGAACAATCGGAGTGTGAACACGAAACATCAGCCTGCGCGCGCGCGCGCGCGTGTGTGTCTGTGTGCGTGCGCGCGCGCGTTGCGTCAGTCGTACGTCAGAGATAGAGGCCTACCATAAACCTGCAGGATTTTTCTTTTCTTTTTTGAAGGCCTATGAACGAACAATGCCATATCTTTTGTCTTCAACATACGCAGTAACGTTTGTAGTAATTTGGCTAGGTAGAGAAATGCAGGGAAGAGAAACTAATGTTTTTCTTGGACATCAAAGTAATCAATTAAGAAAAAAAAAAAGTCTATACAACAGAACGTGTTCATGCGTTTTCTTTGTAGCTACATTTGCATTTTATTCCAAAGATCATGGTGGGATTTACCGGATCGAAACTAACACTGGCACCACTACACAAAGTCAGGACATTATGTGACACATCACAGCAGGACATTATGAGCTAGATCATGGCAGGTCATACCTCCGAATACGGAGTATAACTGCCTACATAGCGGGGGTAAAAAAGCATACACGTAAAAACCCACTCGTGTATACGTGTTAACGTGGGAGTTGTAGCTCACGAAGGTGACAGAGCACTATGTTTCTGTTCATGGCAGGACATTATGTGAGGCCTTTCCAGGATATTATAAGGTGATACGTCCAGACTGAGCACTACGTGACATGTCATGACAGGACACTACGCGACATATCATGACACGACACTACGTGACACATCATGACGGGACATTACGTGACACATCATGACAGGACACTACGTGACACATCATGACAGGACACTACGTGACAAGTAATCTTAGGACACTACGTGAAACATCATAACAGGACACTACGTGACATATTACGACAGGACACTACGTGACAAGTCATCTGAGGACACTACGTGACACATCATGACAGGACACTACGTGACAAGTCATCTGAGGACACTACGTGACACATCATGACAGGACACTACGTGACAAGTCATCTGAGGACACTACGTGACACATCATGACAGGACACTACGTGACAAGTCATCTGAGGACACTACGTGACACATCATGACAGGACACTACGTGACATATTACGACAGGACACTACGTGACAAGTCATCTGAGGACACTACGTGACATATCATGACAGGACACTACGTGACAAGTCATCTGAGGACATTACGTGACACGTCATCTGAGGACACTACGTGACATATGACAGGACACTACGTGACAAGTCATCTGAGGACACTACATGACATGTCATGACAGGACACTACGCGACACATCACGACAGGACACTACACGACACATTATTTCAGGACACTACGTGACACATCATTACAGGACACTACACAGGACACTTCGTGACGCATCACGACAGGACACTACGTGACACATCATGACAGGACACTACGTGACGCATCATTACAGGACACTACACAGGACACTTCGTGACGCATAACGACAGGACACTACGTGACACATCATGATTGGCCACTACGTGACACATCATGACAGGACATTACGTGACACATCACGACAGGACACTACGTGACACATCACGACAGGACATTATGTGACACATCACGACAGGACACTACGTGACGTGTCATGTCAGGACACTACGTGACGTGTCATGTCAGGACACTACGTGACAAATCACAACAAGACACTACGTGACGCATCATGACAGGACACTACGCGACACATCATAACAGTACACTACGTGACGTGTCATTGCAGGACACTACGTGACACATCATGACAGGACACTACGTGACACATCATGACAGGACATTACGTGACACATCACGACAGGACACTACGTGACGTGTCATGTCAGGACACTACGTGACACATCATGACAGGACACTACGTGACATATCATGACAGGGCACTATGTGATATGTCATGACAGGACACTACGTGACACATCATGACAGGACACTACGTGACATATCATGACAGGGCACTATGTGATATGTCATGACAGGACACGACTTGACACATCATGACAGGACACTACGTGACATATAATGACAGGACACTACGTGACGTGTCATGACAGGACATCAAGTGACACAAAATGACAGGACATCACGTGACAAACCATGACAGAACATTACGTGACACGTTCAGAAGACAATAATAACACGTCATGACAGGACACGGTGGTCACGCGTCATGACAAAACACTGTGTGGCACGTCAAGTCAGGCTACTATGCGACACGTCACAAGAAACTATGACGACATGTCAGGGTACTACGTGACACATCACGACAGGACACTACGTGACACGTCATGACAGGACATTATGTGACACATCATCACAGGACACTACGTGACACGTCATGACAGGACCCTACGTGACACGTCATGACAGGACACTGTAACACATCATCACAGGACACTACGTGACACGTCATGACAGGACACTACGTGACACGTCATGACAGGACATTATGTGACACATCATCACAGGACACTACGTGACACGTCATGACAGGACCCTACGTGACACGTCATGACAGGACACTGTAACACATCATCACAGGACACTACGTGACACGTCATGACAGGACACTACGTGACACGTCATGATAGGACACTGTAACACATCATCACAGGACACTACGTGACACGTCATGACAGGACACTACGTGACACGTCATGACAGGACACTACGTGACACGTCATGATAGGACACTGTAACACATCATCACAGGACACTACGTGACACGTCATGACAGGACACTACGTGACACGTCATGATAGGACACTGTAACACATCATCACAGGACACTACGTGACACGTCATGACAGGACACTGCGTGACACGTCAGCACAGGACCTGGCTAACACCTCTGACTACTGGTCTCGTTTCGTCCCAGTTAATTTCTGGAGGAGTAGAGTCTCCATCCGATTGGAATGACCTGTCAGTTTTCCGTAAATGTGTATCATAGAACTGTGTTCAAGCAACCAACAAAAAAATTTCAGTGCGCGTTTGTGTTTATTGGAAGGGATAGGGGGTGAAGAGAGAGAGAGAGAGAGAGTGAGAGAGAGAGAGAGAGAGGTGTGTGTGTGTGTGTGTGTGTGTGTGTGTGTGTGTGTGTGTGTGTGTGTGTGTGAGTGTGAGTGATTTTTACAAAGCAGCCACCTGTTACCTGTCTATGTGGCACTTTGAACATACAGTGGCTGTTCATAACTTTCTGCTGCAATTCCACTATTGATGTCAGCAGATCACATACAGACAGGGTTGTCCGCACGTTTCACGGCTGTTAAAAGGCATTATCACCCCCATCCTTCTGTTTATATTGAGCCACATGGTCCCGCTGTATTTTACACTCACACACACACACATCGCGCGCGCGCGCGCGCGCGTACACACAGTCATATACAAACACATGCGTACATGCGCACGCACACATACACATAATGTGAAAGAGAGAGAGCGAGAGAGAGACAGAGAATGAGAGAGAGAGAAAGATGGGGATGGGGGGAAGAGAGTGGGCACCAAATAAATGTCTTATATATTTAGATATATATCTGTGGTGTGTGTGTGTGTGTGTGTGTGTGTGTGTATGTGTGTGTGTGTGTGTGTGTGTGTGTGTGTGTGAGAGAGAGAGAGAGAGAGAGAGAGAGAGAGAGAGAGACGGAGACAAATACACAGACACACACACAGGGACAGAGAGACAGACAGATACATTATCTCCAGAAAGAAACCACCCCACACGACCAACCCACCTCGATCTTTCTTCACAAGACAGACATCACCATCCCACCCCTCTCTACCATAACCCTCACCGAAAACATAACATCAACTAAAACAGCCACCTCACCACAGTCTCCCCTAACCACATTTCCCCAATCCATTTCTTCTCGGCCGACCACGAGAACCAGCTGAAGATGGAGGGAGAGCTCGCAAACAAAGTCTGGAACAACAACAACATTTCAAACAGTCAACCACCAAATCGACAAACTTCGACAGACCTCATCACCCACACTCCATCCAAAACGGCAACATGACGTCATCCTCCACAGCCAGTCAGATCGGTCACATTGACGCGGCCTAGTCATGACGTAACTAGCACATCACTAGAGTGACGTCAGCACAATAACAGACACCCAACTCACGCACACACGCACGCTCGCGCCAACACACACACACACACACACACACAACCGATGTAGTGGCAATGGTGGGGAATAATGGTGGGAATAGCAATGGCAAGAACAAAGTGTGTGTGTGTGTGTGTGTGTGTGTGTGTGTGTGTTGGCGCCAGCGTGCGCGCGTGTGTGTGTAAGTTGTGTGTGTGTGTGTGTGTATGTGTGTGTGTGTGTGTGTGTGTGTTTGATTGTACAAAAGGCGCGTATTTTAAGCGTACAGATTAATAATTACTATCATTTTACTTTACTTCAACAATTCAATTTCTGCGATCGCCGACACCGCGCTGAGAAATGTAAGTCACACGTCTTTGGTAACGTACACGCAATGTGGCACTGGCCAAATATTTTCTCTCGTGGCGAACACGGAAGTTCACATGTTCCCATCGTCACCGGGAATTTCTTTTTCTTCATTGCTTCGGAAATGAAAGATCACACAAAAAGGTGCACAGACACAAGCTCGCGTACAAACACCCACTCACACATTAAGATTACACTTCAGACACACACACACACACACACACACACACACACACACATCATTCGTCCTGGCACATACATGGGCACAAGCACAAACAAACCAAAATGAAACTGATTAAATCTGAGAAAATAATCAAACAAAATGAATAAATGGACACATATACAAACAAACAAACACATTAGATATTCAGATAACTAAGTACATAAGCAAAATAAAAAGATACAAACAAGACAGGGAGTGCGTCACTGCGGGGTCGGAAAAAAAATTGAACAATCTTTTCCGTCATCCGATCCGCCTGTAGGGTGGTGTGAGGTCAGTGAAGGGGGAGAGGTGGGTGGAAGTGGTGTGTGTGTGTGGGGGGGAGGGGGACGGAGGTGAGGGGAGGGTCAGTTAAGGGTGGAAGTGGTGGTGTGTGTGGGAGGGGGAGGGGGTGACAGAGGGACGCAGTGAGGTGCCGGGAGGTCGGTGGGGAGAAGAGGAAACAGTGTCACAGAGAGAGAGAGAGAGAGAGAGAGAGAGAGATACAGAGTTACAGAGATACAGAGATAATGAGACAGTGGCAGACAGAGCCAGAGAGAGAGAGAGAGAGAGAGAAAGAGAAAGATACAGAGACAGATATAGCGAGACAGAGACAGACAGAGCCACAGAGAGAGAGAGAGAGATACAGAGATAATGAGACAGTGACAGACAGAGCCAGAGAGAGAGAGATACAGAGAGATACAGAGACAGATATAGGGAGACAGAGACAGACAGAGCCACAGAGAGAGAGAGAGAGAGAGAGAAATACAGAGACAGAGATAGAGAGACAGACAGACAGAGCCACAGAGAGAGAGAGAGAGAGAGAAATACAGAGACAGAGATAGAGAGACAGAGACAGACAGAGCCACAGAGAGAGAGAGAGAGAGAGAGAGAGAGAGAGAAATACAGAGACAGAGATAGAGAGACAGAGACAGACAGAGCCGCAGTAAGACAAAGAGAGGGAGAGGGAGAGATACAGAGTCAGAGACAGACAAAAAGACACAGCCGGGAAAATAGTGAGGGGGGGGGGGGGAGAGACATAGACAGAGAGAGACAGAGACAGAGAAACAGACAGAACCGGAGAGAGAGAGAAGGACAAGAGACAGAGACAGAGAAGCAGACACATTGACGGGCAACGTGAAGGACGGGGAGAGAGAGAGAGAGAGAGAAGGACAGAAGTGGAGAAGTCTAACGGTCTGATGTGTTTCGGTCATTGGCATACATACACATGGGGAGTTGGGGGGGGAGTACATAATTATGTGATAACAT
>NC_134893.1:39530082-39577582 GCF_041734735.1 Babylonia areolata | reverse complement strand
CCCCTTTCCCTCACCCCATCCGGTCCTCCCATCACCTCCCTCACGGCCCCACCCACCCACCCAGCCTCAGTTCAGTCGGTAAAAAGCCAAGGAGACAGATGAGGAAAGGGAGAGGAGGAAGGAGAGAGAGAGAGATTTCAAGGGAGATTTTTCCTAGAACGGAAGAAGACGGGGGATGTTAAAAAAGAAAAGAAAAGAAAGATAAACAAATAAATCTGGCTAACTCGTTGACCGCAATGACAGTGAAATTACTCTGGACAAAAACTGGGTCAGTTTGAAAAGGATGTCACCTGTGAGTTTGTTTTTTTTTCTTCTTCCTTTCTTTCTCCCTTCATTTCTTTTTTTTTCCTAACCCGCTGGCTGTTATGTTTCTCCGTAGTCCAAGCGAATGTGATATTGCACGGGTACCCCAATTAGTCAGTGGAAGCAACAGGAAAATAGGACACGGACTGATTTGCTTGTTGCGTCGTTTGAGTCTTTCTGTCTCATATCCTCACCACAGTGGAGTGATGGCCTAGAGGTAACGCGTCCGCCTAGGAAGCGAGAGAGTCTGAACGCGCATGTTCGAATCACGGCTCAGCCGCCGATATTTTCTCCACCTCCACTAGACCTTGAGTGGTGGTCTGGACGCTAGTCATTCGGATGAGACGATAAACCGAGGTCCCGTGTGCAGCATGCACTTAGCGCACGTAGAAAACCCCACGGCAACAAAAGGGTTGTTCCTGGCAAAATTCTGTAGAAAAATCCACTTCGATAGGAAAAACAAATAAAACTGCACGGAGGAAAAAATACAAAAAAAAAAGAAAAAAAAAAGGGTAGCGCTGTAGTATAGCGACGCGCTCTCCCTGGGGAGAGCAGCCCGAATTTCACACAGAGAAATCTGTTGTGATAAAAAGAAATACCAATACAAATACTTCTTGAACAAGTAGGTATACACATGGTTATGCAGTCGAGAGAGAGAGACAGACAGACAGACAGAGAGAGAGAGGGGAGAGAGAGAGAGAGAGGGGAGAGAGCACAACTGATTTTGCTTAGCATTTCGCTTTCGCAAAATGTTGCACAATCAGACAAAGAAAGAAGAAGAAAAAATCAAATGAAGGATCCATGTGAATTCTATATCTCAAGCTGTCTGACCAGCCACATACCAGGACTTAACATGCTGCGTCATTTCTTAAACGGTTTCTTTTCGTTTCAAAGGCAGGTACAAAAACGCAACAAACTTATGAATTTAAAGAGATTCTTTTAAAATAGTTTTTGAGGGTATACTGAAAATATTTCATGTCAGTAACACTTTAGCAGTGCATTAGTCTGGTGGACACCACGAAAACAGGACAACAACAATTGAAATGCAATCTTTTTGAGACCAAACTGCAGCATGCAAAAAGTGTCGATCGACAGTTTATGATATATATATATATATTTTTTTTTTTTTTTTTTTTTTTTTTGTGAAGCCTTACTTTTGCTGGAAGTACTGGATGCGATCCAAGATAAGAAAATTCATGAAAAAATTCAAAAGATAAAATGTCGACGTTCAATCTTAAACAAATATGTAACTCCAAATAATTATTTTTATGATTTAATGTCACCCATTTTATATGAAGATATCCAAGCACTATCTCTCGTGTGCATGGGAACCATCTCGAATGATTACATCGATTTTATTCAAACTCACCTTTAGTTATTGTTTCATCAATGGCGAATAAATTCTTTTATTGAACTGGTTTGGTAAGCCAACTGCAGTAATATTGCATACAATGGTACCATCTCCCACCTGCTCCTGTGGCCTCGAAGACCAAACGCCAGAACACACCCTTCAGTCCTGTCCCCTCTTGAAGGGGTTCAGAGACACCGTGTGGCTGACACCAACCCTGCTTCACGTGAGCCAAGCTCCATGGCTCCAGACAGGACTTGTGAGAGGACAACGTTACTCAGAAGGGCTGGACTGACACAGTGAAGAGGCGAACAGCGAGAAGAAGACACAACACCATAAAAAGCCCCACAAAGTTTGTGGAAAACGCTGAAAGGTTGCTCTTTGACTTCATTAAACTCACTTCAAATTCATGTATAAGTAAAGAAAAATAACAGGGACTGAAAAGATCGCCTTGCTTTGATCATTGAAGACAGTTTAAGTAATCATAAATGATATTTCAGACCAACTTTAATGTCTGTTTTATTAAACAAGCAAATAGTTCGCCTTGCATAGTTACTGTCCTTCCACGAAAGAGGTCAGAACAGCTTTTGAAAAAAAAAAGTCAGTTTCATTCTTAAACGTAAGTAAATGTTATATACCACAAGGGTTTAGGACAGCTGTTTTAAACACTGGCCAAGAATGTTGCAACGTGATGAATCGTAAAAACAATAACTTGTATTACATAGCCTTGTATTGTTTTGTATTGTGTTGTATAGTGTTGTGTTACATTCTTGTCATAACATATTTCACAGAGTAAAGAGTGCACCGGAACCTATTTCCATTCTTTTTTCCGTATTAACACACATTTGGGGCATTGAAAAAACACAACAACAACAAAACAACCACACACACACACACTCACACACACACACACAAACCCTCGTGGTACCAAGAGTGTTGTCCTCCAGCAAAATTCTGCAGAAGAAATCCACCCTGACAGATACACGAATATGATAATGATATGCATGACAAGCGCGTTGGGTTATGCTGCTGTCGGGCATCTGCCTAGCAGATGTGGTGTAGCTTATATGGATTTGTCCGAACGCAATGATGCCTCTTTGAGAAAGTGAAACCTGTCTTCATGTGCATTTGTTCCATTTTCGAAGTGATTTTTTTTCTTCTAAATACAAAATACAGGCAAAACAGCTACTATGGTTTCCAAGGACGTGTTGAAATAATCATTATCGTGTTTCATTTTGCTTGGTGAGACACAAAAGCACTCCTCTCATAACATTTGTTTTGCTAATCTTATACGTTTACAATAATGAAAGCATGCTATCACTGGTAGATATTTTTTTTTAGAACTACTTGACCTCAGAGAATGTTTGTGGACGAGCTAGCACAATCCTGGGCAAGTAAATGCATCATGGCCACCAATAATAATTTTGCTACATATAGAAAATCAAAACCTGAAACCTGAGGGATATCACATGACGTTCATGGTGGCCGTTTTTGACGTCAGACACTCACAGTAACATTTCATGTAATGTGTGTGTGTGTGTGTGTGTGTTTGCGCGTGCGTGCGTGAGAGAGAGAGAGAGAGAGGTGCAGACAAGAGAAGAGATACAGAGTGTAGGGGTGTGTCCACTTTTTGCAAACACAACACATGCAGCTGTTACAGTAGAACTGCTGTGACTTTTTGGAGAAACTGTTACGTTCTTGTATGTGCGCGCGCGCACACAGATACATCCTATATTAGCTCTCTTCACATACACAACAACAACAAACCAACCAAAACCCGTAGGTGGTTTTTACACAAAACACAAAGTCCAGGTAAAAAAACACACAAAAAAAAAAACAAGTGATCGGAATGGGCAAATTACGTAGGCGAGCGCGGATTGACACAAAACTGAATTTAAAACAACAGCACATTACGTTTTCAACTATGGATCTCACCCCTACTCCTACCTGCACCCCCTCCCCGCCCACACTGCTGTTTCCCCCTGTGGTCCCACCACCTCCCCGCCACATGTTTTATTTATTGCCTGTGTGCAGCGGGCGCATTACGTGGGTGCTAAGGAACAAAAATGAAATTTTACAACAGTCTGGGTTTCGAACAGTTGATCCCCGCCTCCCCCTCTCACGCCACCTCCTCTCTTTCTTTCTCTCTCTCTCTTTGTGTGTGTGTGTGTGTGTGTGTGTGTGTGTGTGTGTTTCTCTGTGTGTGTGTGTGTGCGTGTGTGTGTGTCTTTCTCTCTCTTTGTGTGTGTGTGTGTTTGTGTTTCTCTCTCTTTGTGTGTGTGTGCGTGCGTGCGTGTGTGTGTGTGTGTGCCTCTCTTTTTCTCTTTCACTCTGTGTGTGTGTGTGTGTGTGTGCCTCTCTTTCTGTGTGTGTGTGTGTGTGCCTCTCTTTCTCTCTGTGTGTGTATGTGTGTGTGTGTGTGTGCGCGCGCACCTCTCTTTCTCTCTTTGTGTGTGTGTGTGCGTGTGTGTGTGCGTGCGTGTGTGTGTGCGTGTGTGTGTGTGTGTGTGTGTGTGTGTGTGTGTGTGTGTGTATTTCTCTGACAGATTTCGCAAGACCGACAAAGACAGGCGACGAAGCAAAGAAGTAGGTGGACATTAGGAGACGCTCCCTTCCGCAGGTAAGGCAAGACACGCAAACACGTGGAACCGGAGTTGCGACATCTGATCTTCTGCTCTTCTCCTCCTTCACTGCCTGGCATCCGCTGGAAGCTGACAACTACAGCAGGTGAAACCACCATTCCTCCCCCCCACCCCCCCTGTCTCCCTGTCTCCCCGTCTCTCTCTCTCTCTGTCTCTCTCCAAGGCCAAGCCTGTGTCGTTGACAGAAAGGTCAACCATCTTGATGGTGCTGCTGAACTGACGAAGGATCCCTTGACAGTCGTTAAAAAAAAAGAAAGAAAAACGAAAAAGAAAAGAGAGACTGTGGGGAAAAAAAAAGGATTTGTCATCGTCCTGGAGACTTATCGTAATCATTGGGATCAGCTCAGTGAGCTCTCACTTCGGTAGTTGTGGGTGGGTGGGCGGGTCGATCGCTATTGACGAGTTAAAGCCCCAGCTATTTCTAGGTAATGAGCTCCGTTAAAAGTGAAGGCACGGTTGATTTAATGATCAACAAGACAAACTGAAAAAAAAAAAAGAGAGAGAGAGAGAGAGAGAGGGAGAGAAGACACGGGTGAATGCGTGGGCCAGGCAGTAGGACGAACAAGGTGTGGGATTGAATCATTTCAGCAAAACATTAAACGACTTTTTAAACAGCGGTTATTCCAACTCCTACCACTTCGAGTGACGTAAGCTATTATTGTTAATTCGAGTTAATCAGTCGACTGTATGTTTAAAAAAAAAAAAAAAATCTTTTTACCTGTTTGAAAAAGTCCGCATGTATGGACGTGTGTGTGTGTGTGTGTGTGTGTGTGTGTGTGTGTGTGTACTTTTGCTTCTAGTTTTTTTCCCTCTCGGTCATACTTGTGCAATCTCCCCATGTCAGAAAGGTGTCTGTTCTTCAAAGTGCCGACGTGCCGGTCCTTCTAAGGAGGAGGAGAAGGCGAAGAAGGAGAGAGCAGAGGATGCGAAGGATGAGAAGGAGGAGGAGTGGGAGAAGCAAGGGGAGAAGGCCGTTTCAAGGAAAAGAAAATTTCCTAGATCAGAGACCTGTCGCAACAACCTTGAGAACCTTTTTTTGCTGATGATTAAAAAAATAAATAAATAAATAAAAAATAAAAAGGGCATCGACGACGACTGCGTAGGACCAGCGTCACCTGAGAAGGAAGGTTGTGTGGCAAACAGCGGACAGAGAGAGAGAGAGAGAGAGAGAGACAGACAGACAGACAGACAGACAGACAGACAGACCGGACGGACATAATTATAGACAGACAGAGACATTGAGAATGGGATTGAGAGATGAGGTTTGGGAGATTGTTATAGATGAATTGTTTCAATTTCGTTTTCTCAGGGAGGCGTCACTGCGTTCGGGCAAATCCACAACGGCTACACCGCATCTTCCAGGCAGATGCCTGACCTGCGCCATAACCCCAGCGCTTTCACTCAGGCCTTAAAGTGCATGCATATACATTTGTGCTCCCATCAGAGTGGGTTCCTTCAAAAGAATGTTGCCATATGACAACACTTACGTTGCCATGGGTTCTTGTTCAGTGCTACACACGGGACCTCAGTGTCACGGCTCGTGGCAATCATTTGTGCGCGTGTTCGTGTGTTCGTCTCCCTTCCCCTCCTCTCCCTTTCTCCCTCCTTCTCTCTCCCCCTTTTTGCTCTATCGGTCTCTTGTGTGCTCAGTTCAGTTCCGAACTGAAGCACGTGAATCTGTTGTGATGTGTGTCTGACATGTCCCTTGTCCTTCTCGCTCTGAACTCTTGAGATGAGTTCGGAGTTAAAGTCGTTTTGAAGGAAGGGTTTTGCTTTGCCTTTGGTGCCGAGCTTTGGAAGGAGAAAGGTCGCCGAGCCAGCAAGCGAGCTGTTGGGTGCCCTCTTGGACAGTCGTGGGGTTCGATTCTTGTGTGACCCACTTCTGCCTCTGTGTGGTTCTGTGTTCTCTCCTGGGCCAGTGGTGTGCTTGATTCCTGGTGACAGGTGAGGGGGGAGTTGTATAGTTAGTTTGTCCTCGTGATGTTAGTGTTGTAACTTGTGACATTTGTTGGCATTTTGGGATTGTTTTAACGGAAATCTTTTAAATTCAATAGTCTTTTATTTCTTGATATTTTGGGGGGAATTAATAAGGTTGTGTTAAGTGTGTTATTTTGACATGTATTCAGCTCGAGTTATTGTCTCAAACTTTTCTTTACAACGAAAACTGTCTAGATTTTCCAAAACATTTTTGTATCGTGATACGGAGATTTAATATTGCCTATTTGGGTTTTGTTTCTGGAGAAACCAGTAAGATAAATATTGACGGTCATTTAGGGTTACTTGTAATGACTCTTCAGTTTGTGTGTGGCGTAACTCTTTATTGGAGAAACCATAACAGTTCATGTACATTTGGCAGTGGTAGTTTTTTGGTGTGGAAGCGACTGCATCAATATCCACTTAGAGACATGGGAGTCTTGTTACAGATTTGTTCCCTGTGACTTTTTCCTGTGGGTTTCCCCTGTCTGCCACCCCGACGGAACTCCAGGATTCGCCTCTACAGTGGTCATCATTCCCCTTCAGTCCTGTCCGTTCCAAATTCCCTCACTTCCACTCCTTTCCCCGACCTCATATTTCCAACGTCCTCACCCACAGTCCCTCATCCCGTTCACCCTCTCCGATTCTGCAGGCATGTGACAAAAGCCAGTTCAGTGACACTGGTCTTCAACGGTCGAACTTGAGTTAGGTTCAAGTGAACTGACATTTTTTTTCGCGTAGATCTGTGCTGCCGTTACTAGGGTCTACTGTGTCATGGTCATACTGCTATGGTGTAACTAAAGGAGAGTGTTGCTATAGTTAACTGTTTAAATTTGTGTGTCTGGACCAGGGTATTCCAAGTGCAACAATAGTAAAGAACTGAGCTGAATTATCTATGTCTTTGTGTTTTGTGCTGTCGGGGTGTTAGTCTGGGAAGGTGCGGGAGTTCATGGGCAACCCCTTATGGGTTGTGACACTCAGTTTATCGCCTCATCAGAATGACTGAGCCCTCAGTCTGATTTTCCAGCCAAACTTTACAGAAAGGGCGAGAGTGGACCCTCACAGACACTGCAACAGTAGATAAGTGTATTCACCATTCTGCCAACTTCCACCCTGCAGATAAATAGATGAGAGAGAGAGACAGAGAGAGGGAGAGAGAGAGAGAGAGAGAGAGAGAGAGAGAAACTGATATACACACAAAGATTGTGAGATATACAGACAGCCACAGACGGACAGACAGCTTGCAAATGTCCTCCAGTCAGTCTGTCAGTCGATCAGCAGACCAGCTACAGAACTTTCACTGTGGACACACTCTCACAACACGGGGAGCGGCTGGTTCGCCCACATGCATTTGGTTTGTACATTCTACCGACTGCTTGTGAGAGCAGAGAGAGACAGAGGGAGAGAGACAGACAAAGAGAGAGATAGAGAAACAGATAAAGGAGTGAGAGAGACAGACACATGAACAGGGATACAGACAGCGAGAGAGAGAGAGACAGAGACACAGAAACAGAGGGAGAAAAAGAGACAGATACAATGAGAGGGAGAGGGAGAGAGGAAGACAGATAAAGAGACAGACAGAAAAAGAGGGAGAAAGAGAGAGGGGGAGGGGGAGACAGAGACTGATGAAGAGAGAGAGAGAGAGACATATAGAGAGAGACAGACAGACAGAGGAGACAGAGCCAGAGAGAGACAGCGCTTTGTCCTGCAGTGACCTTTCACGTCAGTCGCCCGCGCCCTCTTTTCCTCATTCTCCTCTTATTTTCGATCTGTCATTCCCTTCCACACTCTCAGTTGATTTTATGGTGAGAGGGGTGTGGGTGTAGTGTGTGGGGGTTTGATTTCTCTCTCTCTCTCTCTCTCTGCAGATTGTGGGTTTTTATTGGCTGTACTCTGTGACAGTGACCTCATTTGTCGCTTCCAAGTTAAGTGGTGGCTCGGCTGTTTGAAGCCGCGCTGTCTGACACTCCCACCCTTTAGGTGTGTGGGTAATGCTTTTCCGGTTCTCTTTCTCACCCTTTCCAACTCTGTTGGTTTTTTTTTCTTTCTTTTTTAACTTTGTTTTTTGTTTTGTTCGTTCGTGTGCGTGCGTACAAGCGACATGCAGAGAGAGAGAGAGAGAGGGATGGGGGGGAACACGGGCGCGATAAAAAAGGTTTAAACCTGCAGATCTCAAGTCTATGAAACAAACATAAAACAAAAACTTGAAATTAAATCCGTTAACCTGTTTCTGCCAGTATGGGTGGGGGCTTTAGATATTGATGGGGAAAAGCTAGCAGAACAATACGGCTCTTATGTCATTCGCGAAAAGTTTCAGACAAAAATATTACGAGGACGTTTTCCTTTTCTTCCCCTCACCGCCTCCCACTTGAGATATTTACTTCTGATCCGTTGTTTCTCTATTTCCCCTGTAGAAAACATACAAACGATTTGTTGATATCTATATTTGATTTTGTCCACACATCCAACCACACGTCCACAAACACGCGTGTGGTTTTGGTACAACAAAACAGAACAGAGAAACGGACAAGACAGAGAACAGAGCCAGAGAGACTGAAATAAGAGCGGTGTACCCACTTTGCACGCAGCATAATTACACCCACCTCTCTCCCCCATCACGCACACATCCCCTTCCCCAAAGGGGCGTAAACAATCGATCGAAGCGTCATGTTAATGGGTGATCTCCCGTCGATCTTGGAGAGGAACGACCCAAACACGCAAGATATCCTCTCTCAGCCCCACCCCTTGCAGTTGGCCCCCTTTCACCTCATCGCTGTTGCCTCCGACCAACACACACCATCCCTAGCGTTTGAAGAATTGTAAATTGCAAATAATCCTAGCAATTATTTTTTATTTGCTCCTTTAGTTGTTAGTCAAAGCACTCACGTGTACAGACACACGAACACCCGCCTGCTATCTCTTCTCACAGAGACAGAGATAGATAGATAGATAGATAGATAGAGAGAGAGAGAGAGAGAGAGAGAGAGAGAGAGAGAGATTCAAAGACTTCTTTCAGGCTACATTTGCTGTTTCTCTGTCTGTCTGTCTGTCTCTCACAGCCACACAAAAGACACGCAGAGAGAGAGAGAGAGAGAGAGAGAGAGAGAGAGAGAGAGAGAGAGAGGGGAGGTAGGAGGAATAAAAAGTCTTAAAGATTCACAACACCCCCAAACCCGCCCCTCCCACACCACGCAACACCACCCCTCTAAAACTGACGTTCCTTAAAAATCGTCATTTCTTTGTGCTTCGGACGCTCTCTCTGTCTCTGTCTGTCTCTGTCTCTCTCTCCCAGAATGTAGGTCACCGGGGCAGGCACGCGGAGGGACAGGGGTGACGACCAGGGAAAAATCGATTCTCCAGGAGGAAACAACAAGTGAAGAATATCAGAGAATCTGACGCCAAGGCTTCTCTTGACGTCATCAGGCGAACGGAACTGGGAGAGAGAGAGAAGGGGGGATAAAAAGGGAAGGCGGAAGAGAAGGAGAAGAAAGAAGCCCCTAACCATCATTCCCCCCAAGCCCCCCCCCCCCCCCCCCCGCCCCGTGCCCCCCGCCACCTTGCCACCAAGGCCCCCCTCTCCCCCCAGAAGAAGTCGGATTTTTGTTTATCTCATGTTGTTGTTTTTTCGCGGCACGTGGCATTTTGCAAAGACGGAAGGATGCAAGGGCTATGAGAGTGTCACAAAGTGTTCTGACGCTTTATTGGCAGCATTTTCACCTTGCTTGTTTTCTGCTTTCCCTTGTATGTTAGGAGAAGATGATAAAAAAAAAAACGATTAAAAAACGAACAACAACAACAAATATATATGGAATTAAGAATCTGTGATTGAAAAAATGTTCACGGGAAAAGAAGACAATAATCTTGTCCACAATGTTTTGTTTCACAGCAACCAAGAAAATCTCACGTGATCATCACTCCCGCTGTCGAACACACGCACTATGGGGGAACCTGAGAGCTGTGACGGGTTTATAGTAGTGGACTCCAACCTTCCCTCTCCCCCCCCCCGCCCCCACTTCACCCCACCTCTGACCCGTATCCCTCTGTCCTCCCCGATCTACCACCTTGGTATTTTACTGCCCGTCTTCATGCGTCAGTCATACCAGTCGTGTCAGCAGATCTCCATATCTCCCCCCCCCACCCCCACCCCCGCTCCCTCCCCCCCCTTCTCTGACAAATCCAAGTGTAAATATATATGTGTGTGGAGCAGGGAGCGGGACGGTTGTGACATGAGAACCTTGAACGTGTCTACCCTCTTCTCTCTCTCTCAGTCTGTTTTTTGTCTGTCTGCCTGTCTCTCTCTCTCTCTCTCCATACCCCGTCCTCTGTTGTCAGTGTCTGCAAACCATGTGCTGAGGAGCCGGTACTGGGAGGACATGGCACAGTGCAGCACACGGCCCACATGTCTGGCAGAGGGTTTCAACCCCACGTGCCGTGCTGGTAAGTGCGTACCAAGGCGCTGACGCCAGTTTTTTTCCACAGTGACTATCCCATCACTCACGTCAATACCACTCCAAGGCCAGATACCGAGTGCCAAGGCCGTAGCAGTCTCGGCTCAAAGGGATGCGTCAACTTACACGTACTGTCGTTCTTGTTTCGGTTGTTGTTTGTTTGTTTGTTTGCTTGTTTTTGTACGTGCTCCTTTGACGTGGAAGTACTGAACACGTGTTCAACACGTCTGTTATGCGATCCTGAGCAGACGGATGGATGGATGGACACACGTTCCTGGGCTCCTGAAGTTATGTCTGGATCGTTGGATAGAAGTTTCCAAGTCATGAGATTTGAAACACACAATGTTCCGGTCCGGTTTTCATGCAGATTTGATTTTGCTATTCTTGTTGATTTTTTGCGTCACTCGAGATCAGAAAAAACCTTACAAAGTCAGTTAAACGGAATCTGACCCCCCCCCCTTCCCCACGCCCCCCCCCCCCCCCCCAAAAAAAAAGAAGCTAAAAAAGGAAAACCCAGCGACAACTTCAATCAAACATCGCCAACGAACGGAGGCGAAAGCGTGGTGGCGGGGAGAGGATTGGTGGAGTGTAATGAGAAAAAAAAAATCTTGTTCGTCTGATGGACACCGCAGTCTCTGCACCCACTCTCTCTTTTGTTGCTGCTGTTTTAGGCTCAGCACGTTTCATCAGTTGACTGTTGACATAAATTGAACTTCTGTCTGAGGACTCTTATATTGTTAACGCTGGCATCGAAGTTCGAAAAATGTTTTTGGTGATCGGTCTCCTCGGGTTTTCCACATGGCATATACTCCTCTCGCATCGAAAAAAAAGTCACCATCTTTTGTTGCGTAGCAAGCACTTATTGGGAAGAAGAGAGGGCGGGGGAATTCACACTTAATTTGTTTTTGAATTGTTGTACTCTTTGTTGTGCATCCTTCTGTGAGTGTGCGAGTGTGTGAGCGCATTGGGGGAATATGTATGTGTTTGTTTGCTTGCGTGTGTGTGTGTGTGTGCAGTGTGTGTGTGTGTGTGTGTGTGTGTGTGTGTGTGAGGTGGGGTGTTAGGATCGCATTATTGTCATTATTATTCATGGTCCACATGTCTGATTAGAAGACACTGTTTCTCATCAGTCTTCACCTCTACACTCCATTTCGCTCTCTACGGTCGGCTTCGGATCCACTCTGTTTACGCATACCCAGATTCAAACAGTCCACTGTTGGCCGCCATTCTTTCTCTGTCTCTGGACCTTGCAATTGGAATTAACTTCCTATTTCGCTTCGCCAGGTCTCCGCACTCAGCTCTTTCAAGTCTGGCCTTAAAACCCACCTCTTCCCAAGATAGCCTCCTTTCCCTGCCTCTTCCTTGTCTTCAATTTCTCCAGTTTTATAGTTATGCATGCGTGTGAACGACTGGTGCGAAAGCGCTTTGGATTTGTCTCTGCACAAGATTCAGCGCTATATAATAATCATTATTATCACCATTATTATTATTTACACGCTAAGAACCTCTTTATGGGTAGGATCGAATTTAAGAATAAAACACGATAGACACACACACACACACACACACACACACACACACACACACAGCATCTGCACTCAGTAAAAGTTGTCAGTCAGTCAGAGAGAGAGAGAGAGGCACGAAAATCTGAACTACACAACCCTCTTTCCAGGGGGCACCGTGACAGAAATAGGTGTTGCAGATCCAATCAGTTTCTGAGCCTTGTCATTGTCCCCCCTGAGTAACGAAGGGCAAACGTCTAAACAACGCTGCTTCGCTCTGCACTTCAGACAACAAACGACCAATCAGAACCCAGGCTGTTAGGACACGGATGTACATTATCTCCGTTATGCCACCCCACCCTCCTTTTCCCGGCTTTGCTGGCGACTGGGAATGTGACTGGACGATGGAGGTGTTTGAAAGAAACACGAGACGTGGAGCGGAACAGTTGATCGGGACCATTCCCGTTGGCTTGGTGGAGTCGTACTGTTAACGTGTCTGTGGATGGTTACAGACAACATCCGTCTGTTGCGGCATGCAATGTCGCACTTCGGCACGTACTGTCGTTGGCGACAATAACACACATACACACACACACACACACACACACACACACACACACACACACACACATACACACACACAGTGCCACAAACACACACACTCTCTCTCACACACAGAGTAACACACACACAGTGACACACACACACACACACACACACACACACACAGAGTGCCACAAACACACACACACACTCTCTCACACACACAGTGACACACACAAACACACACACACACCCTCCTCTGGATATGTATTATGGTGATAATGATGATGATCATCGTCACCACAAACACTATCATCTTTAGATTGAATTGTTTATTCTGAAGACTGGCGATAAAATGTGCCGTGAGTTTGGCCTCCAGTGGTAGCAGCAAAATGTCCACAAGAGAGAGAGAGAGAGAGAGAGGGAGAGAGAGAGAGAGAGAGAGAGAAAACGAGCAGACAAGTTCAAGGTTATCGTGTCACATAACCTATAATTTACACCTGGATATGTCAAGGTTTCCAGAGAAAAAAACATTAACCCTTCAGAGCCGTTGTCCTCATTACGAAGGAATCTGCGACGACAAAAACCGATCACGTTTTCACTCGTTGATCATGATGCTAGCAATCCACCATCTGTTACCAGTCTGTTTCATTGTCGCTAATGCTGATGACTGACAATGAGTTGCAGATGGAGACACGATCGCTTTGAAAGGGAAGTGAGGGGAAAACCATTTCTGAAATCGGCAGGGAAGGGACATAACCTCTTCCATGTCCAGTGCAACTGGGCCAGGTCGAGTAGGAAGGTAACAGTTCGATATCATTTTCCAAATGAATGGTTCATCCGCACATGTACAGCAGCATGTCTCCAAAAGGATATACATTGCTAGCATTATCTTGGACCCCACCCCTCCCTCCTTCCGACACACGTCTCTCGGAAATCAACAGGGTGCTGTAAATAAAGCATGGTCAGGTGCTCTAACTCGGGTATACATCACTATTCGATATGATTTCCACGGTCGTCTGCGTTCAAAGCAGAAAGATGCATTTCGGATATACCGTAGGGAAATAAGTGAGTGCCAAACCTTCTACACTGTATTGCTGGATTTAAAATGTGTCCTTCTTTCAAAGCAGATTCCTTAATTGGTAACAGATATCATACAAGACGGAATTCTAATAGACGTCAACACATTTGATCATGAAAAAGATGTCAACGCACAAGTGAATATGATATGGTGGGTTATGGTCTGTTTTCTTTACGATAGCAAACAAACCATGATATGGTAATGAACAGCTTATTTAGCATCCTGACAAAATACGCTCTCCTCAGAATGCAATGGGTTCTCCTGGTTGCCACTGCTTCGGGTTTTTCCCCTTCTCTAATACTCAGCTTTCACTACGAATGAAACAAGCTGGGAAAGCAGGTAAGATGTGGTGAGAATTCTACCCACGTACAACGAACATCGTCTTGTGTTATTTACCCACTGAAACTTGCATGGCTTTTTAACACCTTCTGAGAAGTATTGCGTCAGAGAGAAACACCTTTTCTCTTCTCTCTACCCCTAAAAAGTTTCTCAAAATCTCGGCACAAAAGCGCTGTGTTCATTTGATTTCACGAATAACAGTATAGTCCACCGCGAATATACAATACAAAACTCGACTAGGCTGTACAACTTCAGTTTCATTGTGTTCTGTTGGTGGCACATCGACACAAAATAGATTAATACCGGGGCGACAACACAAAGCGTCTCCATTGACACTAATCCAGAAGCTTCGTCTCCTTTGCCATGAAAGGAAGCTCACAATGCTGACATGTCATCAAAAACACCGTGACGGATCAGACAGGGCTGGATTTCAGTCTATGTTGAAATTCGGAGGGGAAAGTACTGTTGCACTGAAGCTGACAACATGGAATCGACCGGGTTTGCCAACAGCAGCGATGATAACTATGATAATGACGGAGGATGAAGGAGTGAAACTGGTTTGATCTTACCAGCAGCACAGGGATCAATACCTCTTTAATAAACGGCCTTTTTTCCCCACAACCAAGAAGCTGCATATAGTGATGAGAGAGAGAGAGAGAGAGAGAGAGAGAGAGAGAGAGAGACAGAGAGAGACAGAGACGGAGACGGAGATTGCTGCAAACTTGCAAACTTCTGTGATGTTTCTGGAGATTTCCGATACCACATGAATGCTGACAAGTGAAGGTGCATGGGAAGGAAAAGATTGTAAAACTTGCCAAATCCATCTATACTTTACTGAACATGTTCCGAAGAACACTTGGGTTTGGTTTTAGGCTATTGTTTTCTTACTATATCTACTCTAAATAAGCCATACTCATTTTGTTTACCACTAAGACCTTTACACTCATATTTTTCTGGGTCATCACAAGAAGAAACTCTGAAGCCGAGTCTAAACACACATACACCAACACTAAACATTGTCAATATAAGTTTTTCCCTCCTATTTTCTTTTTTGCTCAGCAAGCGTGATGATGTAATGCTGAGTGTTAGCTGTACGAGACGATCGATGAGGGGAAATGTCATTTGTTGATTGCGACAACATCCACTGACAGATATCACCGTGGGCTGAGGTGGCGCCAGTTGATTTATATAATCTTCATTTGTTCAACAGTACACATGATTACAATTCAAACAAAGACAATCTTTAACTGTTCAACGGTACACATGATTACAACGCAAACAAAGACAATCTTTAACTGTTCAACAGTACACATGATTACAATGCAAACAAAGACAATCTTGAACTGTTCAACAGTACACATGATTACAATTCAAACAAAGACAATCTTTAACTGTTCAACAGTACACATGATTACAATTCAAACAAAGACAATCTTTAACTGTTCAACAGTACACATGATTACAACGCAAACAATCTTGAACAGTTCAACAGTACACATGATTACAATGCAAACAAAGACAATCTCGAACTGTTCAACAGTACACATGATTACAACGCAAACAAAGAATCTTTAACTGCTCAACAGTACACATGATTACAATGCAGACGAAGACAATCTTGAACTGTTCAACAGTACACACGATTACAATGCAAACAAAGACATTCTTTAACTGTTCAACAGTACACATGATTACAATGCAAAGACAATCTTTGACTGTTCAACAGTACACATGATTACAATTCAAACAAAGACAATCTTTAACTGTTCAACAGTACACATGATTACAATGCAAACAAAGACAATCTTGAACAGTTCAACAGTACACACGATTACAATGCAAACAAAGACAATCTTTAACTGTTCAACAGTACACATGATTACAATGCAAACAAAGACAATCTTTAACTGTTCAACAGTACACATGATTACAATGCAAACAAAGACATTCTTTAACTGTTCAACAGTACACATGATTACAATGCAAACAAAGACAATCTTTAACAGTTCAACAGTACACATGATTACAATTCAAACAAAGACAGTCTTTAACTGTTCAACAGTACACATGATTACAATTCAAACAAAGACAATCTTTAACTGTTCAACAGTACACATGAATACAACGCAAACAAAGAATCTTTAACTGTTCAACAGTACACATGATTACAATGCAGACAAAGACAATCTTGAACTGTTCAACAGTACACATGATTACAATGCAAACAAAGACAATCTTTAACTGTTCAACAGTACACATGATTACAATTCAAACAAAGACAATCTTGAACTGTTCAACAGTACACATGATTACAACGCAAACAAAGACAATCTTGAACTGTTCAACAGTACACATGATTACAACGCAAACAAAGACAATCTTTAACAGTTCAACAGTACACATGATTACAATGCAAACAAAGACAATCTTGAACAGTTCAACAGTACACACGATTACAATGCAAACAAAGACAATCTTTAACTGTTCAACAGTACACATGATTACAATGCAAACAAAGACAATCTTTAACTGTTCAACAGTACACATGATTACAATGCAAACAAAGACATTCTTTAACTGTTCAACAGTACACATGATTACAATGCAAACAAAGACAATCTTTAAGAGTTCAACAGTACACATGATTACAATTCAAACAAAGACAGTCTTTAACTGTTCAACAGTACACATGATTACAATTCAAACAAAGACAATCTTTAACTGTTCAACAGTACACATGATTACAACGCAAACAAAGAATCTTTAACTGTTCAACAGTACACATGATTACAATGCAGACAAAGACAATCTTGAACTGTTCAACAGTACACATGATTACAATGCAAACAAAGACAATCTTTAACTGTTCAACAGTACACATGATTACAATTCAAACAAAGACAATCTTGAACTGTTCAACAGTACACATGATTACAACGCAAACAAGGACAATCTTGAACTGTTCAACAGTACACATGATTACAACGCAAACAAAGACAATCTTTAACAGTTCAACAGTACACATGATTACAATGCAAACAAAGACAATCTTTAACTGTTCAACAGTACACATGATTACAATGCAAAGACAATCTTTGACTGTTCAACAGTACACATGATTTCAATTCAAACAAAGACAATCTTTAACTGTTCAACAGTACACATGATTACAATGCAAACAAAGACAATCTTGAACAGTTCAACAGTACACATGATTACAATTCAAACAAAGACATTCTTTAACTGTTCAACAGTACACATGATTACAACGCAAACAATCTTGAACAGTTCAACAGTACACATGATTACAATGCAAACAAAGACAATCTCGAACTGTTCAACAGTACACATGATTACAACGCAAACAAAGAATCTTGAACTGTTCAACAGTACACATGATTACAATGCAAACAAAGACAATCTTGAACAGTTCAACAGTACACATGATTACAATGCAAACAAAGACAATCTTTAACAGTTCAACAGTACACATGATTACAACGCAAACAAAGACAATCTTGAACAGTTCAACAGTACACATGATTACAACGCAAACAAAGACAATCTTGAACAGTTCAACAGTACACATGATTACAACGCAAACAAAGACAATCTTGAACTGTTCAACAGTACACATGATTACAACGCAAACAAAGACAATCTCTAACAGTTCAACAGTACACATGATTACAATGCAAACAAAGACAATCTTTAACTGTTCAACAGTACACATGATTACAATGCAAACAAAGACAATCTTTAACTGTTCAACGGTACACATGATTACAATGCAAACAAAGACAAAGGAACATCAACAAGCTTAAAGCTTATACGTGCTCACACGTTGCACTTCAATTTTAACATGACGGGTGATGAACCATACAATCATTTGTATCAAATAAGATATTCATAAACAGTAAGTAAAGAAATAAAACAAACGAATACACAGTACAGCCAGATCAACCAGCGCTCCATTTTTCATTCGGTGCCATGTGAAAAATTAGCGGTAATCAAACACTTGTGTTCTGTGGGTCAACGATTATTTCGAGTGGAATTTAACTCTCTTTTTTTCAATATGCATTGCGGATTATATCTAAGAATATATCCCAACAATTGTTACATTTGGACATGATCGAATCCCACTGCTCACTCGTGTATTTCTTTCCTGTTGTTAATATACCGCCTCTCCATGAGCAGCTTTGGGAACTCACCGGGTTGCGGAATTTCTCCTGCTGCAAGTGAGATCACCACAAATTGTAAACTATGTTTCTACCTACAGTCAGATCAGGCACGCAAATCTCTCTCTCTCTCTCCAGAGAAAAATCAAATAACGAGATTCCACATTTCGCAAGAATGAAGTATGGAAGCTAATACATGCTTCATCATCATTAGGAACTGCATAAAGGACAAAACAAAACAATCGAAAAAAAAAATCCCTCCTCCAAAACTACAGCGCTACAAATACGCTACATGCGCAGAAAAAAACAACTCCTGTAGGAAAACACCGGGACGGAAACACAACGCGAGGCTGTCTAAACTCATCACTGTTGTTCCCGCAGAACACTATAGCTGGGCATTTTGAATTTGTACATATATATATATATATACTATATCAGCAACAACAAGAAACATCAGGACAGGAGAGTTCAATAGTGAATGATAGACAGGTCACGAACTTCCAGCTGTTCTCTTCCCTATGACGTCATACGTCGATGTGCTGCTGTCCTGCCCCCACCCACACCCACACCTCTTTCACCATTCTCTCCCCCATCTCCCCCACCCCGATATCTCTTTGCTCACATTATCTTCCATTTCTTACGAGCCACATGGTTGTCTGATTAACTAATTTGATTGACTGGGTGAGTGAGAGTGATTTTTGACGTGAGCGACAAAGGGGTGTGTGGGTGGGGCAGCGTCTTGACGAACACGGTTCTTTTCAGCAATGGCAGTGAGAGGCTGACTTTTTAAAACAATTTTATAATTCACATTCTTGATGGGTTCATATGGAAACATCTATCAGGCTTAAACATGGGAGAAAAACGTGTATAGTTACACCAGTGCCGTACAATACAGTCATCAACCAGTATGGATTTGATTTCATTTTACACGGATATCTCCATGTACAAGAAACATTCAAGCGAACTGATACACATAATCGAATATATTACGTGAATCATAGCAAACGGTATAACCATCACGATCTACAACACAGCACAGTGCAGTGGTATTAAACTGACATATTTGGCATGTGTCATCACAGAGGCAGCTATGCCAACAGGTGGGAAGGGGAGAGGCAATTGATGTTTATTGTGAACATCTACCGTCAGTTAAACTGATAGAAAGACAGTGATTTGTCCAACACAGAGGTTGCTCAGCAAACGCTTTCGCCCATTTGAAAAAAAAAAGTAGCTTAAAGATAAAACACTTACGTTGACATTGCCTAAAGCTTATCATATTCTGCCTCTTGAAAGGTGATTTGATATAAAAATTATCATGCGCTGGTGCAACCCAATACGAAATACTCCTTCGCTAGGAAAGGTATTAATACCAAACCCGTTTCAGGTCGCCCTCACCTTTAACAACATTCCCACTGCCGGGGAAAGGAGAAACAAAAGTGCTGTTGTCAAACTCAGATCAGCGTGACCTTAAACCGACACCAAGGCGCCTTCTCTGACAAGCCAGCTGTGACCTGACCACGCAGAGTCCTGACCCACCCGCTGACAGTCAGGCAGTCCCTGCCTCGGGCACCAACAGCCTGTCCACAGACACCGCTGGTCGATCCCATCCGCCCGGTGTCTGGTTCGATCACCTACGTCCTACTTATTTCCCGGTCGCCGGGTAAGAGTACGTAGCATGCATGTCGGGCATGAGGTCGACATCCATGACCCGTTCTTTGGGAGAGATAATTGATTCCGTGCGTCATAGCAAGCGCGAGGAAAAGAGGTCAGAAAAAAAAGAAATGAAAGAAAGAGCTTGGCTGTCAGCCTGTGGAGACTGGGCTGAGCCGGGGCTGTGAAGCCTGACATCAATGGGGAGATCGATGGACTGAACTGCCAGCCCGCATGCTGATTGGCCGCCTGAAACTGGGTCATGTGGAAAACTGTCTGACAATGGTGTCTTCACTTCCCGCATGTGTCGCTTATCTGCGGCAGCTCGCGCATTGGTACTGCTTCATGAAGGGAGAGCAGGATGGCCCTGCCATATCCCCATGTTCTCTTTTTCTCGTCACTTGAAAGCAATGATGAGATACCGTCTTTGGTCATGACTCTGGTGTTACACTGTGTATCAGATAAATCAGCTAGTTGAACGTGACGACACTCTTGTCCCAGTCCCATTAATGTATGGAAGATAAAGCACTTCACGTAAAAAGTTCATTCGAATGTAAGAGTGGATGGTCAGTGCGAAATGAGCACGGTCAAGTATTCGCATCTTAGAAACAAGTTTATATCTATCTATCTATCTGTCTATATGTCTGTCTGACTGTCTGTCCATTTATTTCTTTGTTAACATTTAGTCAGTTGTTTGCGTCATTGCACCTGAGATAATTCTGACCGTTGAGATATTAAATCACTCATATTTTCCCCTGCTTTCAATTAGTCAGTTAGTTAGTTTCGCTGCGGTTTAACTAAACAACAACAACAACAACAAAAACAACACACACACAAAAAAACAACAACAACAACAAAGAGACACGCACACAACCTCAAAACTATGCAGAATTTGGTTGGCAAATTCTACTGCAAAATATGTAAGTATTCACAAAAATGCTGATTCTTCCTACAATCTTGGTAACATTGACTACATGATGAATATAGAGCACAGATGAAAACAGCCGAACGTGACATATAACTGTCTTGTGTGGACACATATTCCAAATAAAGTATTGCTTAAATCATTCTCACACACAAGTGTACAAGTGAATCCCGCACCTTTGCCCACTGGTGAAAGATGTTCTGCGGCTATAGATAAATACTTACTGTCCGACACCCACACTGATGGTTTCAATGGAAACAAAAGAAAGCAAATTAAGCAGAAATTGGGAGAAAAGAAAGCACATGCTTTGTGACCCTGCTCTGACAGAGGACGTTTGATTGGGATAACATTCGTTGAAAAGCTGATGGAAGAAATCGCACTGACTGGCTTTTTGTGTGGCGAGAGAACATTTTTCAACCTCTGTTGCTCACCAAGAAATTTGCAAACATGGACTTGAAAAAACAAAACAAACAAAAAACAACAACAACAACAACAACAACAAAAAAACAAAAAAAAAATGCACACTGACAGATGTGGAAGAAACGAGCTTAGAACGGAGTAGACGAGGTACGCAGTGTGGTTGAAGTATCAATCAACGAATTAAAACTGGCCACGGATAAACCAAATGTAGGTATGCGTTATAAATCGTTGAAAGACGAGTAAATCAAATGAAAGATATCCACGGATAAATGTAAGGAAGGTATGCGTTATAAATTAGCACCGGGTTGAAATCACCTCTAAAGGACTGATTTGTCGAATCTAACAATATTCCTGAACGCATTTCGCCTTGAACCTGACGAGATCGATCTCCGTCAGTTTATAGTTCAGAAGATAAACTTGCCTCATGTTCGTTACTGTTTATGGTTAGGGGCAAAATATCCAGTTCTCGTTATATCACAACAGACACGTTCCACTATTCTCAAAAGATGGTTATCCACTTCAGGTTTGTTGCTGTTGTTGTTGTTGTTGTTGCTGTTGTTGTTGTTGCTCGCATGCCTTTCCTATCCACTTCATGATTTTTTTTTCGGTTCTCACTTGTTTTAATTGCTGCCATTTGTGTCACCTACTAGAGCTTGAACCTCTTTCGTGTGTATATACACGCAGAAGATCCAAATAATGCACGTTAAAGATCCTGTAATCCTTGTCGGCGTTCGGTGGGTTATAGGAACAAGAACACACCCAGCATGCATCCCCCGAAAACGGAGTATGGCTGCGTACATGACGGGTAAACAAACAAAATGGGCATACACGCAAAATGTTTCATGTGTGTGTGTGTGTGTGTGTGTGTGTGTGTGTGTGTGTGTGCGTGCGTGCGTGCGTGCGTGCGTGCGTAAATGAAATCTGACTGAACGACACAGGAAACAAATGATGAGCGCCCAAATGTAGCTCTACCCAGGAAGGCAGCATGTTGTGCAAATGACTCCGTGTGTGAAAGCGCCCAGACCTTGGTCTCTGACCGAGGATAGGCACTATGTAAGTATCCACATCATCATCATCACCACCATAATCACCTTAGTACATCTGTCCAGAACAACTGTAACAGATGCCCAGCCATTCCTCTCCCTCATCGCAACATCCAAGCACTCAGAACTGGCATTGTACGTTAGCAGAGAGGAAAGAATAGAAACGAAAGGCACGATGAATACATAAAACAGTTTTAAAAGTCTTATAGGATTCTTTTTTAAATGAAAGAAATCAGCAGATGGAAAGGAACGTTTCAAAATATGTTTAGAACACTCGCAGAGACGCAGGCATTAGCAACCACCGAGAAAAGTCAAAAGTGGGCCAAGATTCAAGAATGCAGAGACGTTTTCGCCTGTGCATTTTCAAGAGACGTCTCGCGAGGAAGGAAGAAGACAACTCGCAGTGCTGACAGGAGAGAGTTCATCACTATGATCTCCTTCATATGAACTGAATTCGGATTTTCCTTCCAGAAAGGTGTTGGGTTGTTTGTTTTTTTACGCCTATGTCAGTTCGCCACGTCAGCGTTACACACCTCAGCACGAAAGATGGGGGTGGTGGGGTTGGGGAAGGGGAGGGAGAGGTGAAGGGAGGCATAGGGGGCCATCGCAGGCAGCAGGATTACGTCAATCATTAACTGACACACCACTCAAAAACTGGTTTCAAAGTGTCTGACCTAAGGGGAGACAGAGACATGTTTAAAACAGAAAGAGCAATGTGAAGGAAATGTTTGTCCGACACCAGCTAGAAGGCGGATATAGGATTGTCAGCGGGAAGCAATAAAAAGAAAAGATCGATGAGCTCTTTATTCATTCAGTTTTGCTTCTCGGTTGTTTTGAACCAGAACAGTATGTGCATAAAATACAGTACATGCATACTGTGACAAGGAGTGTTTCTTTTGTGTGTCTGTGGACGGTCAATTTCTCACCTTTGACACAGAACGATCCCTACGATTCGCAGACACCGTTGTCTTTTCAAGTTTTAACTGTGATTACCTCCAGACACATTCAAAGGTCATGCGGTACAATTATGAAACAAACAAACGATAGATGAATAACTAAAACTCAGACACACGAATTAGTAAATAAAAAAAAGAAAAGAAGTAAAGCAAAGGTCTATGTCGATTTTACGGCCAAAAAACCACTCTGACTCACCGTCTTTCAGACAAACAAATGATCGTTACAGGGGCACATTGGTCCCCTCCTCCTCATCTTCCCCATCGGAAAATGTGCACATAATACCGTTTATTGCATCAAGCAGACAGGGAAGAATACTTGTAGAAGAGTGATAACAAGAAAAAGCGTGGGGAAATGTAAACAAAAGGATAGCTGGTTTTTTCTTTTTTTTTGTTTTTTTTTACACGCTGTTCCTAGTTAGACACGTCAGTGTTGCTTTTTGCTAGAGAAAGGTGGCGTATATATATATATATATATATATATATGTGTGTGTGTGTGTGTGTGTGTGTGTGTTTTACACAACTCTTAGACACACCCGAGTTGTTCTCTGTTGGCACAGAAAACTGAATAAGGGTGTTCTTAGAGAAGGGTGGCTTTTTGATGAAAACATTTTGACGCTATTCTTAGACACGCTAGTGTTAACACGGAGGTGTAAATTCGATTGTCCTTGTAGAAGGGTGGCTTTGTTTTAATGCTTCTCTCAGTTAGACACGCCGGTGTTAATGTTTGTTAACACGAAGAAATAAGTTCGATTTTCCTTAAAGAAGTTTGGCTCTTTTTTTTTTCTTTTTTCTATTTTATATGCTTGTCCTAGTTAGACGAGCCGGTGTTAAAACATGTTAACACGAAGAAACAAGTTTGATTTTCCTTTTAAAAAAAGGTGCCTTTTTTTTCTCTTTTCTTTTTCATGCCCGTCCTAGTTAGACACGCCAGTGTAAATGTCTGTTAACACGAAGGACTAAATTCGATTTTCCTCGAAGAAGGGTGGCTTTTTTTTTGTTTTGTTTTGTTTATGCTTCTCCCATTGAGACACGCTGGTGTTGCTGTCTGTCAGCACGGGGGACGGGGAGGGTGGGGGAGAAGGGAGTGGTGAGGAGGAGCAGGGGGTGGGGGCATGGGGGTGGGGAAGTGGAGCGGGGTTGTCGCGGGCAGCAGGCTGACGTCAGCCGTTAATTGACACGCCACTCACAACGCCAGCTCCCAAGTGTCTGACCCAAGGAAAGAGGAGAAGAAAAGAGTGATGTGGAGGAAATGTTGTCGTGACGCCAACTGGGGGGCGGATGTAACTCTGACAACGGAAGGCAATATAAGAAGAGACCGCGAGACTTAAAAAAAAAAAAAAAAAAAAAAAAAAAAAATCCAAAGCTTACGGTTTCCCTTATCCCCATCCCCCACAGCCACCACCACCCTGCCTCCTCGCTCTCTCCAGTTTCTGTTTCAGTTTTTTTTCAAGGCGGCGTCTCTGTGTTCGGACGAAATCCATATACGCTACACCCACATCTGAGAGGTAGATGCCTGAACAGCAGCATAACCCAACGCGCTTAGGTCTTGAGTGTATGCATGTGTAGTTGCGTTCCTGTCAGAGTGATTTTCTTATTTTGAATTTTGCCAGAGGACAATACTTTTTAATTTTTACTACCTCGGTTTATCGTCTCATTGGAATGACTGGATGCTGACTTGATGTTCCATTAAGTTTTATACTTTGGAGAAAAGACGACAGCAGGATTTGAACCCAGCCCTTCACGGACACTGTACTGGCAGATAAGCGTCTTAACCACTCTGCCACCCTCATCCAACTTTTTTGAACCGGTAAAGAGTACAACTACAGGAAGTGTGGTCTCAATATCTGTGAACATTTTTCATTAAAAAAAACAAACAACAACAACAAACACAAAAACAACAACAAAAAACCGTGACACAAACTCTCTGAATCCTCGTACACAAACACCCGTCTTTTTGTTTTTATTTTAAACCACGAACACATCAATAATGGATGAATGAATAAAAAAAAAAGATATACTGAAATAAAGGTCTGCATCTTCTGTGTTGAAAAAAAAAATCCTGACACACTTTCCCCTTCTCAAAAAAAAAAAAAAAAAAAAAAAATCACAAAAAAGAGACTTTTTTGTATCAAGCAGACGTGCGAGAAAGTATGCAGTAAATAAATCAATGAATAAACAAGGTAAAGTAAATAATAACAAAACAGAAGGGTAAGAACAGAAAATAATCTGCCCTAAACACTACGACAGGCTCTTAGTTCAGTGAAATTTCTATTGAGAAAAGATAAATCTAGGTAACGATTTGAGACTGTAGTGACTTTTTCGTTTGCATTAAACACGAAAATTCGGCGTCTCCCGATAAAAGGAGACAACTCTAGCTTCATCCGGAAAGAGTTAAACAATCATTGCGCTCTGTGAGCCCAAGCCCAATCAGATATTAACTGAAGTCGATTTTCATAAGAGGGAGATTTTTTTTTTTTACACTTGTCTTAATCACTTGACTGCCAAGCACTCTCTCTCTCTCTCTCTCTCTCTCTGTGTGTGTGTGTGTGTGTGTGTGTGTGTGTGTGTGTGTGTGTACGTCAGTGCTCTAAAGAGTGTCGATTTTGCTGAGCGAAAGTAATGCAGCCCCAAAAAGGAAGTAAGAAGTCCGAATAAATAATGGTGACCGACATCCTGGCAGGCAAGGCCATTCTGTCTCAGCTGACAGCCCTTCACTGACGACCATGTCAGTAGCAGTCAAGGAGTTAATCTCACAGGTCAGCGTCGCTCTCATTTTGCATGGAGGAAGGAGAGGGAGAGGGTGAGCAGCAGAAGGAGGTGGTAGGGGATAGGGGTTGGGGGGCGGGGGGGGGGGGGATGAAGCAGCAGGCTGACGTCAATCGTTAACGGACACACCACTCAAAAGTAGCTCCAGTGTCTGACCTCAGGGAAGAGAGAGAGGGAGAGAGAGAACAATGTGAAAGAAAAGTTTGTCGTGGAACCAGCCATAAGGCAGATACAGGGCTGACAGCAAGCTGCGGCAATAAAAGAAGCGACCGCTAGAATTTTATTTATTCTAAACCTTTTAATGTGCTTTCTTCTTCTTCTTCTTCTTTTCCAAGTTGTTTTGAACCAGTACAGAATAAAGTTTTACGGCAGGGTGTGCTCTTTGTGTCTGCGGACGGCCATTTCTCACTTTGATCATAACCTTGACTCAGACACACGACCTCACTGGATTGTAAACACACACACACACACACACACACACACACACACACACACACACACACACACACACACTGAGACCGTGAGAGAGAGAGACAGACAGACAGACAGACAGAGACAGAGAAAGAGTAAATCCAACAAAAAGAAATAAAGAATACAGAAGGAGAAAGGTAAATCTTCTTCTTCCCCAAGACATTCAGAGGTTGCGGGGTGTAAACAAACAATGAAAGACTGAATGGACGAAGGGATAAAACGAAGCATGAATATCACAAATTAAAAGCAAATGTGTGTGTCAATTTCGTGGAAACGTTTCCCACTTAATTTGATTTCATAAATCAGACAGAAAGCCACACTACAATTGTGATCATTTGTTGCTGTTGAAGAAACAATCGAAGGATATCAATTCGATCTAGGGCAACTCGTCAAGTAACAGTGATAACCCTGTTAATATATGAATTGATGTGTTTTGGTTTTTAATATAATCATTTATTACCTGTTTACTTGTTTATAATTCATTCATTTATTCACTTAAAAAACAACAACAACAACAACAAAACCAAAAAAGACAACAAAAACACACACACACACACACACACACACACACACACACACACACACACACAAAGCAACAAAATACAATCACTGTATTTTATTCAAGGAACAGAAATAAACATATATAAATCTATCTACATATCGATTCTTTTTTAATTAAAAAAAAGAGTATATTATAGATATTTGTGTATTCATTTACTTATCAAGTAAAGCATTATTCAAGGAACAGTTTGCTTTTGTTTATATATCAATTCACCTAACTGCCTTATTATCCATTTTCTTTGCTTTACAAAAATCCCCTGAACTGGAACAGACACACATGTAAGTGGTCTGATCGTTTGCTTTCCGTCGCATATTGTCCTCAGTGACCTAAAATGTATTTTACAATCGAAGATGAGCAGACGTTTTGTTTTAACTGATGTCTTTTGTATATCTTTTCTTTTTCTTTGGTTCGTCCAGACTTCATTTAGTTTTAAACTGGAAATAAGATGAAAGCAAAAAAAGAATGTGTGTGTGTGTGTGTGTGTGTGTGTGTGTGTGTGTGTGCGAAAATGTCAGTACAACAAACAGTTAATCTGACAATAAATGGTTTCAGTCAGTCAGTGTGTGTGCGCGCGTGCGTGCGTGCGTGCGTGCGTGCGTGCGTGCGTGTGTGTGTGTGTGTATGTGTGTGTGTGTGTGTGTGTGTTCTTCAGTTTAACGTCTATCCACATATTGTGATTTTAGACGAAAAAGAAAAAAATAGAAAAAAAAGATCCATATACAAAAGGAGCGAGAACCTAGAAAAAAGTTAACTGTAAACTTAAACAAATCAAATGTCGAACTGGGCTGCGAAGCAAACTTTCAGAAGCTTTTAACAGCAGTAAAAAAAATCCAAAAAACAACAACAACAAAAAACAACACACACACACACACACACACACACACACACAAACAACTTCTTCAAACAATTTTCCCGAAACTCTAGGTAAAGAGGGTTTTAAGGCCTCACATTCAAAGAGTGCACGTGTATTTCAGTTGTCCTCCACAGTAGCATGTGACGTTTTTGCTATATATTGTTTTAGAAGCATTCAGTTTTAACCTGTAACCTCTCTCTCTCTCTCTCTCTCTCTCTCTCTGTGTGTGTGTGTGTGTGTGTGTGTGTGTGTGTGTGTGTGTGTGTGTGTGTTTGTGTGTGTCTTGGTGCATATACAGCGGTTTATCGCAAACTGCTGAATCAAGAATGATATAATAAAAGATCAGTAACGTTTTGCCCTTTGAAGTTGCATCACTTCAAGTGCTGGTTAGTTTGGTAATAGTCTGTTCATTCACGTTGGCGATTTTAGACTCAAAATAAAAATGAACGATTCATTTGTAGTGATAATAAGTAATAAGAAAACCTAAAAGAAAATAATAAAACAACAAACCAAACTAACAAACAAAAATACAGAAAAGGGGAAGAAAAATACATGCACTGAGAGAGAGAGAGAGAGAGAGGAGACAGAGGACAGAGAGAGACAGAGATGGGGGAGAGAGAGAGCGGGGAGACGGAGAGAGAGAGAGAGAGAGAGAGAGAGAGAGAGAGAGAGAGAGAGAGAGGAGCGAGAGAAATAGAGAGAGAAAGAGCGAGAGAGAGAGAAGACAGAGAGAGGGAGAGAGACAGAGACAGAGAGATGGGGGAGAGAGGGGGGTGGAGAGAGGGAGGGAAGAGAGAGAGACAGAGAAAGAGAGAAAATGAGAGTAAGAGAGAGAGACTGAGAGTATGTGTGTATGTGTGTGTGTGTGTGTGTGTGTGTGTGTGTGTGTGTGTGTGTGTGTGTGTGTGTGTGTGTGTGTGTGAGAGAGAGAGAGAGAGAGAGAGAGAGAGAGAGAGCGACAGAGATAACGATAACGATAACGATAACGATTTTTTATTCAGATAAAGGACAAAGTCCCTTACTGAAGGGGGTGACATTAAAGAAAGATAAATAAGATTTCACATGACACACTATGCGTCTTCAACACAAACCAACCAAAAAATATCTAACACATATGTTCAACATTCACGTCGTAACAATTCTCAATCTCTTCAATGCCTCATATATATATATATAAATCGCCAAGTTACACAGAGTAGACTCATGTCTTGACGACATGAGCAAATTAAATCTAAAGTTAGATGGATCTTTATAATACTTTGGTTGGATTAGTTTTTGTCCGAGGTCACTCAAGGCAGGGCAACATAACACAAAATGTAGCTCGTCTTCCTTACCCAGATTACATAAACGGCAAGTAAACACCGATTCCCTTAAATTTCCCTATCTAAAACAATGAATAGTAATATCAGAAACACCAAATCTAAATTTTGTCAATGCACATTTTATAAATCTGTTCAATACCAACTCAATGTATGGTTCGATGACATGCGATGTCTTGAAGAGTTTAAACTGTGCAAATCTATCACTGTTTTGTATTTGATCATGCCAGTCTTGCCACCTGCAATCAATAATTCGTTGCCTAAAGCACTTTAAAAAAACCGGCAATATCTTCAACCCCCTGATTGTCCCACACAAATGCAAAACCATAAGAATTCAAACACTGTCTAACACTCGTTGCCCACGTCTTTTTGCCATTATTATCTAAGGAATATAACATATTAAAGCTTTAAATGGAAATCTGTTTTCATCCATTCTAGTCAACGACAGAGATAGAGAGAGAGAGAGAGAGAGAGAGAGAGACAGACAGACAGACAGACAGACAGACAGACAGAGAGAGACAGACAGAGAGAGACAGTGACAGAGAGAGACAGAGATAGAGGGAGAGAGAGAGAGAGAGACAGAGAGAGGTCATTTCCACAAACAGCATATCATCATTTTTCGAAAAAGCTCTTTCAGAGGCGACAGAAAGGACAGTTTTAAAAAGGAGAACAAAACGTTCCACGCCACAAAGAAAGATTTTTTCTGTCGGCAAATGTAAAAACACAACTCCCGAAAACGGAGTATGGCTGCCGACATAACGGGGTAAAAACGGCCATACACGTAAAAGCCCATTCGTGTACATGCGAGTGAACGTAGGAGTTGCAGCCCACGAACGAAGAAGAATGAGAAGAAGAACAAGAGAGGCAAGGCCTTCAAGACTCACTTGTGACTGAGAGTAAAACACACAAGCTTTTTATGTATTGAGTATAATTTCAAAATGTAATGTTTAAGATGAGAAAGATCAGTTTAAAGCAAATTAAGTCCCCTAGCATTAATTACAGAGTAATTTCCCTTTTTTACTATCTGCACCAAAACGTTTGCAAAAAAATAAAACTTCCATGCTTAGCAAAAGAAGTTCCTGTTTGAACAAAAATGATAATAATGACTGCTCTTGTTGTTGGGTCAGAATATCAGATCAAAGTGCCAAGTTTAGAGAATACAAAAAATATAAATATAACAGTAAATGCAGTTTGCATATAATTAGGCTTTATTCTTTATTTTTTTGTGCCCATCCCAGAGGTGCAATATTGTTTTAAACAATATGACTGGAAAGAAGTGAATTTTTCCTATTTTTATGCCAAATTTGGTGTCAACTGACAAAGTATTTGCAGAGAAAATGTCAATGTTAAAGTTTACCACGGACACACAGACACACACAGACAGACACACACACACACACACACACACACACACACACAGACACACACACACACACACACACACACAGACAACCGAACACCGGGTTAAAACATAGACTCACTTCGTTTACACAAGTGAGTCAATAAAAAGACAGCTGTGCAGTTTCGGTAGGGAAAAGATTAAGATGGTGAAATAAGTCTCCCCCTAAAACAACAACAACAACAAAACATTCAACTGTCAATACGTCATTACTTAGATTCTTTGTTAAAACTGAACTGGTCGGTTTCGAAAGGGAAAGATCAAAACGATGCAATAGCCGAGTGGTTAAAGCGTTGAACTGTCAATCTGAGGGTCCCGGGTTCGAATCACGGTGACGGCGCCTGGTGGGTAAAGGGTGGAGATTTTTACGATCACCCAGGTCAACATATGTGCAGACCTGCTAGTGCCTGAACCCCCTTCGTGTGTATATGCAAGCAGAAGATCAAATACGCACGTTAAAGATCCTGTAACCCATGTCAGCGTTCGGTGGGTTATGGAAACAAGAACATACCCAGCATGCACACCCCCGAAAACGGAGTATGGCTGCCTACATGGCGGGGTAAAAACGGTCATACACGTAAAAGCCCACTCGTGTGCATACGAGTGAACGCAGAAGAAGAAGAAGAAAAACGATGAAATAACTCAACCGTATCCTCCCTCCCCCAAATTGTTTTTAACAGGTACACATTTTTAGCTGCCAATGCATTATCAGCATCTTCAGCGGAAAAAAATGATGATCTGTACATAGCAGAGTAAATTTTGCCTCAACGTTCATAAGACGCATAATTTACTTTTGTACAGTAGGCCCACTTCGTCAAACACACAGGGCTTCACAGCCAAACCTTGCTTGGCGTTTCCCACGAAAACACTGGTTCTGAGTTGTCTGCCTTTAACAAAAGTTACCGCTCTTGTTTATCCTCGTTTTGTGTGTGTGTGTGTGTGTGTGTGTGTGTGTGTGTGTGTGTGTGTGCGCGCGCGCGCGCTTGCTTAGAGTTGACTTCATCCAGATTTTGCGCCTCATTAATATTATTATTAGTAGTATTTTTATGTATTTATCTAATATTTTTTATTTATTTGTTTTATTTTATTTTATTTTGTTATTTCATGTTTTTTTTCTCTCGAGGCCTGACTAAGCGCGTTGGGTTACGCTGCTGCTCAGGTATCTGCTTGGCAGACGTGGTGTAGCGTATATGGAATTGATCGAACGCAGTGACGCCTCCTTGGGCTACTGATACTGATACTGAGGCAGAAAACATTCAGCAATACCAGCACTATATGTCTAATGTACTTCAAGAACGGTTTTTTTTTTAACAAAAAAAAAGAAAAAAAGAAGAAAAAAGAAACCCGAATGTCAAACTGGGGAAAGTGACATCGATCTGAAGTCTGAATCGACGGCAAGGCCACCCGACATTTTAGGAATGAACAGTCAGGTCATGTTAATTAACGACTGTGCTGCTTCCTACACAACGTTGACTTTTTCGCAGTTCCACTCCGAGAAACGCTCCCTAACCCTTGTGTTGAACAAGGGTTGAAATCTAATACAGTTAGCATTTGTATTTGTTGTTATCTTCATTGTTGTTGTTCTTTATTTTTCCTGGATCGGGCTGGAGAAGGAACGAAATTGATTAATCAATAAAAAAAAAAATAAAGAAAAAAAAGAAGAAAAAGAACGCCCCACAAATTGTTTAAAAAAAGTGCACGTGGTTACGCATTAACACGCCTGCATATAGCACACAAACACAGCTGGCGTGCGACCACTTACACGCACACGCACATGCACTCACACACGCACACACACACACACACACATACACACAGACATTCATGCATTATGTGTATGAGTGTGTGTAGATGTCCATTTCCATGATGAAACTGAACTAATACTTTGCTCTTTAACACAAATTGCACTCCAACATTGGGCTATTTCTTTTTTCAGTTCAAAGAGGGAGTGGTAGTTCACTTTAAAGAAGATTTGATATTGAAATTTATTTCGCTATCAAAATTAGTTTAGCAAGAACATAGAAAGCATACACACATCCAAACGTATCACCGATTTTATACTTAAATGAGAAAAAAATAGTGTAATTTTGCATGAATACTGAAAACATTTGAACAATTTTAAGGTATTTTGATACATCCAACTTCATCAGCATTTTAACCAAGTCAGTGACAAATTTTGGTCTGTCCCTCTGGAGAGAAAGATCGGAAATTGGTTTCTTCTGAGTGCATTCTCAAGAATTAATTCTGCAATTTCAATACAAAAAAAAATGAGAGAGAGAGACTCCAGTTCCAACAAATTCACTCTCTCAAAAGAACGAAAATGCCCTAATTCAACAACGATCATTTCAAATGTGACAGAGTAAGAAAGGTAATAGAAATGACTTATCAAATCGATATTTCTTGAAGTCAGATTCAGTGACAAAGGTCCTTGATTTGAGCCCTCTGATATAATTATGTTTGCACAGACCGATCCTTTGCTTTAATCATTTTGAGTGCAGGTGCCGATTTTAGAATACCGACATTTACAGAAAGAAAATCATTTTGCGCTGAGGTCATTAACAAAGTTTCCACTTCACGCCCCCTCTTTAGAAGGGTTGTGGGTGTAGAATTCATCACGTCTCCTGACCTTTGTCTGCTGCTTTGAAATCGAAAGCCATGTGCACCCACGTCGCTTTACCAATCGACCCTCCATCGGCGTACTGTAGCCGTCAAGTGAACTGCAGACAACTGTAGAGTGGATATGTACGTAGCTTAATTCATGAATGAATCATGGTTCATACTGAAGGCATGGAGACCAAATCTATGAAGTGGATCTGTAGCTTATTTCACGAAGGAATCACAGGGCATACTGTAGGCATGAAGCCAAAACCTATGAAGTGGATCTGTGCTTAATTCCTGGAATCACGGGGCATACTGAAGGTGCGGAGCCAATATCTATGGAGTGGATCTGTAGCTTAATTCATGAAGAATCACGGGGCATACTGAAGGCATGTAGCCACGATGAAGGGGGCTGAAGGAGAATCAGTGTGTGTTGGAAGTAACTCACTTCATCACGTTGTGCCTGCAGACTCTTCGCTGGCAGGAATGGCAGAAACAGTCAAAGGGCCGTGGGACTAGTATTATTTCAGAAAACGCATCTGTTGCAACCGTCTATCCCACCTCAGCATGAGTCAAAATACTTAAAACGTTCTTGATTCTTGACAGTGTATTGGATTTTCCCGCAACTAGCTGAGGATAATGTGGGTTCATACCCTGGCTGGTTGGTTCTGTTTAAAGGCCATGTTCTTTTCTTTCTTTCTTTCTTTCTTTCTTTCGCATTTTCTTTCGTCTCTTACGTTCTGTGTGGACAGAGGCATGCAGTGGTCACGATGCTTAGCTGTCTTTTTTTCCCCTTTCAGGTCAGACGGGTGCCTTGGCTCAGTGGTTCGTGATCGTACTGCGATCCGAAGGGTGTGGGTTTGAACTGAAGCAGAGCCCAAGTGTGTTCAGGTTGAAGATGTTTCCCAGCTTTCTAGGTCAACATTCCCACATAAGTGATTATTGTGTTGTCTTACCATTTCCCCAGGATATGTTTTTCTGTGCGTGAAATCATGCCTGAAACCCACAGTGGATATACGCACACAGGAGATCCAAATAATCATGTGTGTTGAATATCTCACTTATCCATGTAGAGTCTTAACGGGTATGGATGCTCAGATTTATCTGTCATGCTCCATACCAAACTGCAACATGATTGTCGAAACGGCGAGCTGAACCCCTCTCTCCCGTCCACGCCCCCACTCGCACACACACACACACACACACACACACACACACACACACACACACACACACACACACACACACACAGAGAGAGAGAGAGAGAGAGAGTCATAAAAACGAATGCTTCTTTCTTGGAAGAGCTGCAGCTCAGAAAGCGAAGAAAGTTGACTTTTAGATTTTACTGTATCCATTTCTTTGTTTATTTAAAAAAAATATTATTCATTTATCTATTGATGTGCTCATTTAGCTAGTTATATACTTATTCATTCCTTTATCATTGCTTGACCTGTAATCATTCTTTTGTGATGTACAATGACAGAAATCAGTTGCCATGGGGAAGAGTTCTTTTTCTTTCAGCTGTTACAGGTAGAATTACCTGTCCGTGTGACTGTTATTCTTTCGTCCTTTCTTGTACTTTGATGTATCTCAACAGAGACATTTGAATGAGTATATATTTGGTATAATGCAATGAGAGACAGCGAAAGAGAAGCGCAGTCTGGCATATCTCTCTCTCTCTCTCTCTCTGCCTTTCGATTCCTCTTTCTCAGTCTATAATCACTATATGCAGCTTCAGCCAAATGTAAGACTGATATCTTTCAGGAAGTCCCCACATTAACTTCGTATTTGATTTGTCAGATTGAAAGTTTCTGCATTTCTCTGATATCTTTCAGGAAGTCCCCACATTAACTTCGTATTTGATTCATCAGATTGAAAGTTTCTGCATTTCTCTTTACTTCTCTCTTTGCGCGCGCGCGCGCGTGTGTGTGTGTGTGTGTGTGTGTGTGTGTGTGTGTGTGTGCGTGCGTGCGTGCGTGTCCAGCCTAACACAATGCTTCACCCTCATTCTCAGCATGCTACACTTTCAGCCGATTTCAGATTGCAGTCACGAAGTCAAACTTTTTTGCCCTATAATTTGGAATAAGTTCTTTTCCTCATAAAAAAGGTACTGTCGTCAGTTCTCACTGGTTGACTTTTTGTCACTGACGTGTTGGTCAAACGAAAAGACAATGTCCCTGAAAGAGGTAAAGACTATGTGAACTGTGTTAATGGCTTCAGTCAAAGGGTATTACAAAAGTAAATACTGAACACACACACACACAAAAGAAATCCCGACACCCACTGCCCACACACCCAGAACCAAACCGAAAGTCCCCATAGATTTTGACAGCTTTCTATTTCGAGAGACGAAAAGCACCCCACAATCCCCCCGACACAACTATTGAACACTCCCCCCTCTGTAAAATGCCGCACGGGAAGTCGACGGCTGACTCCATTTAGCGTTCTCAACGATAATCTCCGCTTCGTGATCGATGGTAGCCCTACTTTCCTTTTCTGTTACATATTCGCATGTCCTTAAAACCTAGTTGTGGCGAGTGATCAGTGTACAAACTTGGAACTTTGATCATCGATGGAATGTGGGCAGCTGTTGATGATTAGCGCATTATGCTTTCAGCGCGCTCATGTCTCTCCCGCCTCCACATTCACGCGAAAAATGGAGGTAACCGGTGCAGTGGACTTCACGCTCATTTCAGACTCGTCTCTCGTCAGCCTGATTCGTAAGTTATTGCACTCTAAAATCCGGAAGTTGTTGTTCAGTCGCTCTCTGGTAAAATACCAGTGTTATCTTTGAGTCTGGTGAAGAGATTGCTGAGTTCAAACATGTTCAGCCGGGGAATTTTTTTTTTCGTTTTATTCATCTGTTTATTCATATTCATTTTATCTATTTGTTTATTTATCTATTCATTCATTTACATATTTATTTATCTATTTATTTCTTTATAGTTACGCAATGTGGAGTGTTGGCCTCGAGGTAACGCGTCAGCATAGGAAGCGAGAGAATCTGAGCGCACTGGTTCGAATCACGGTACAGTCACCAATATTTTCTCCCCCTCCACTAGACCTTGAAGGGTGGTCTGGACGCTAGTCATTCGGATATAAACCGAGGTCCCGTGTGCAGTATGCAGTTAGCGCACGTAAAAGAAGCCACGGCAACAAAAGGGCAAAATTCTGTAGAAAAATACGCTTCGATAGGAAAAACAAATAAAACTGCACGCAGGAAAACAAATGGGTGGCGCTCTCAGTGTAACGATGCGCTTTCCCTGGGGAGAGCAGACGGAATTTCACACAGAGAAATCTGTTGTGACAAAACAGAGAAATGCAATGCAATGCAATACAATGCAATATTTACTCGGGTGGAGGGAAAGCAGGGTGTAAATTTGAGGGGTGGGGGATGATCGGCTCGTTTTGACTTCGTCACAGTCACTGCTACTTCCTCGTCCTGTCTCGTATTGTTGAAATGACTTTCGTTTGGCTGTGTTAAATGGCCTTCGTGACAAAATAAAATAGTTCTAGTTCTGATTCTTATTCCATGGCCTACACAGCCACACCCACGCCCGCATATGCCCCCACACTCCACTCATCTCTCTCCCTCTCTCTTTCCCTCTCCTTCTCTTTCTCTCTCTCTCTCTCACACACACACACAAATCCGCCTACCTCTCTTCCCATACGTATCATTGAATATATATCAAGGTTAAGTCGGGATGGACGATTGATGGCCGCCCTTACAGCCTATCCTTTGTTGTTTACCGTTCACACACACACACACACACACACACACACACACACACACAGAGTTACACAAATAGCCACACACTCACACACACTCACACGCGCACAAATACACTCAAACTCACGCGCGCGCACGCACACACACAACACGCCACCCACAACACACACACACACACACATATGTATATAAACGCATAACACACACACACATACCACCCCTCGCACCCCCCCCACCCCCCAACCCCACCCCAACACACACACACTGTCGCTCAGTAATGTCCACAAAACAAAGAAACCCGACCCCTCCGACCGCCACCCACGCACCAGGGCATACATCAAGTGGAGAGATGGGCGGACGGAAAATAATAAAATTCCCTCTGCTATCAGCTCACACGGGGGACCGCGAGGCCAAGACACAAAGTGGTGGGTGGGTGTAAGTGTGAGGGAGGCAGAGGAGGGAGGAGGTAGAAGGAGGTGGTGGGGGTGATGAGTGTGTGTGGGTGGGGGTGAGGGTGGGGGGGGGGGGGCGATGCGGGGTTGTACGTGGGCGTCAGTGCAATAAACTGGGGTGTATGTTACCGATCAACTGGCAACAAAAACATCATTATTGCTGACGAACTTGATACCTGTGTGTGTGTGTGTGTGTGTGTGTGTGTGTGTGTGTGTGTGTGTTCGTGCGGATGTCTGTGAGTTTCAGTTTGTGAAATATAGAGTGGGAATACGAGAACACGAATGGTTTTATACAAATAAAGACACATAATTCAGACAAAGAGAGAGGAAGAGAGAGAGAGAGAAGGGGTGAGAGAGAGAGAGAGAGAGAGGTGGAAGGTTATCACAAACAAGTGAACAGAGAACGAGACAGAGAACGACACAGAGACAGGCACAGAGAAAAGAAAGAAAGAGAGAGGCATGGTGTGTGTGTGTGTGGGGGGGGGGGGCAGAGATAGATAAACAGGCAGGCAGAGAGGAATGGAAGAGAGAGACAGAGACCGAGCAAGCGAGAGAGAGACAGACAAGAAGAGAAGAGGCGGGAGGGACAGGAAGGGGAAGAAACAGAGACAGTTGGGGAGAAGGTGACACAAAGAGAGACAACTCCAACTGGACATGTTTTGATGACGAGGCCATTCTGTCCGTATCATGAGGGGTGCGAAGGAGTGGGATGTGGGGGTTAGGGGGGAACTGGGTGCGTGTGGGGGGGTGGGGGGATGGAGGAGGAGAGGTGATACAACAGCACATCAGAAAGGTGGGGAGGAGGGGGAGTGAGTGGTAACACGATAGCACGTGCAACAGGCCGAGCAAGATGCACCGAGATGGACCGACAGATATGCAGAAAACCGAGTGGACGCGTGTGTGTACAAAGCTCATAAACGTCCGCTTGCGCAGTTACAGCGGACAGAACATACAAATATCGAATCAACACTCACACACACACATACACACACACACACACACACACATATATATATATATATATATATATATATATATGCCACCCCTCACATGCTCACATAAACACACACATTGCGCGCATAGATAGATAGATAGATAGATAGACAGGCAGACAGACAGGTAGGCAGGCAAACAGACAGACAGAGAAAGGGTGAGACTGGAGCAGAGACAGACAGACAGACAGACCCAGAGATATGGTAAAACAGAACGTTTCATTTCAAGGAAAGAACCTGGAGAGATCGCCATGGGAATGGTACAGCAGAAAATGGAAGCACGACACGCCAAGGCAGAAAAACAACACAGAGCGGACACAGCTAACTGCACGATCCCTGCAAGGGGCACCTCAGTGCACGGACAAGTGTTCGAGGGCAGCATGCACCTTGACGGCATTCGTGAACCTTTGGTCAACAAAAAACATTTCCAACTGTTTTACACAGTATCTTTTGTCTGTGTATTCTCTCTCTCTCTCTCTCTCTCTCACACACACACACACACACACACACAAGTGGCGTTGCAGTATGGCGACGCACTCTCTTAGGGGTTGGGGAGTGATGGGGGAGACTGAAGCAAACCGATTTTCATACAAAGAAACCCGTTCTGAAAAGAGAAAAATAAACAACACACTACAGTAATGGATAAAGAGAACAACAAGAAAATCGCATGCGCAAAAACCTGTACAGGTAAAGTACATCTTAAGCATGCGACGGGTGTCTTCTGAGCTAGAAATCTATAAACTGAGGAGGAGGAATTTTTTTCAATTTCCGTTGCACTTACTGGTGATTGTAGACATTTTGCTAATGTATCAATTTTTACATTTGAATGTTATCGTTTATAAACCGACTACAGATGATTCGCACAACCTTTAACAAAAGGGGTAGAATTTATGGATTATTTAACCTAAAGGCCACAGAACTTCAAGAAGTGCAATACAAGTTTACGAATGGCAGTCAGGTTTAAAGTTATTTAAAGACAAACACATTTGCTTCGAACATGACCAAGGCAACCGTTAGTCACTACTGCCGAATGCACAGCAGCATAGAATCAGCAACAGAACATTTGAAATGACCCCCAACAGACCAGCTGGATCTTGAACTGTTTCAGTCTGTCCAATCGGCAGCGAGCTTTACTCTGTTTTATGGGGGCGCCAGAGCGTGCGAAATAATCCACATACGTCAGACCACAATCTACTTAAAATACCATGACAACCCCCGCCCCTCTCCAGAAAAGGGGGGGGGGGAGTGCACGTGCGCTCAGGAGTGGTAACGATGCAATGGCCAATTTCGAAGTAAACGTCTTTGTCTCAGAGGACTTTAAAACTTGACTGCATTTCGTGAACGTGTCTTGCACTGCGTATACCCCGCATTATCCTGGTGCTCGTGGTCAGGTTCAGAGTCAGCAGTGCAGACTGCTCCAGGTTTGACTTAGCTTTCGGGATTATTGCCACGATGATATTCCGATAACGCCCCCCTCCACTCTCCCGAGTTACCAACCTGTCATGTTGATCGCTCTCGGCCTCTGTGCTAAGGAGTTAGACCGCATCATAAACAACCGGTATCAATGTTGATGTTCAGAAGGCAAAGATAAAACGGTAATGATCATATTACGAGGGGCGGTGGGCAAGGAGTGTGGGGGTAGGCACAAGCAGGCCAACACAGTGGAAACAATCTCCATCCTTAACCCACCAGCAGCTGCCGAGATCCAAGTCAAGACCTCTGATTGAATGTTAAATGCTCTGACCACTCATCTACCGCTTTCGTGCACTCGTTATCAAAAACACTGGAAAGTGCCATTGAAGTTCACCATTCGAAACTTAGGTTTGTTGATCTACCTCATGTTTACTATGAAAACAACAACAACAAAAATACAAACAAGAACAATTATAACACTGCGCTTTTAACCTTAGATTTCTTGCCCCTCCCCAGTCCCATTAAAGAAAGTATAATACATTCTTTGGAAACGTTATACAGGTATATATGTAATGATTCAATCGCATTTCTCCACATTTCTGTTCCCTTAAATAATGAAGGTAAAACGGTTCTTTTTTTTTTTTTTCCTCTCACGTTTTCTCATTAGTGTATCTTAAATAGTTCGTTCTTATATTTATTTATAGTCTGTTCATCTAAGATGATGATATTAGACTGTATCTTAAATAGAAAGGGTAATAATTAAAAAAAAAACTCTACTATTTTCTGCTTTCGCATTTTTTCATTTGTGCATAATCCCTAGTAACGACCAGTCGACAGTCCAGCTAATGATATTCTGACAAGCGGAAACTGCCACGACACCAGAAAACTGCGTGTCCTAAAAGAAAAAAAACAACTGTTCAAGCGAATAACCACACGTGCAAATTAAACACGGTATCCGGAAAAAAGAAAGAAAATCCCGCCTAGATGGCGACAAGATTTCAGGAAGGAAATGGCTACGATAACAGCCGGTAATCGGACTAATCAAAACCCTGATTTGGTTCAACTCGATATCTCAGCACGGAAACAGACTATTCCAGACGTGTTATCTGAAGTACCTCCACCCACGTTGGTTTGAAACAACCCGAACTAATTAATTGTTAAAAACAGATTAAAGAAAAAATATTTTGATTTCCGTTAGCTCTCTCTCTCTCTCTCTCTCTCTCTTCCTCTCCACTCAAGGCGAAACTGTTTGACGGTAAAGGCCTCTTCAAGGCATAAAATCCTTTATGGTAACTCTCGTTCTGTTTGACAAATTCGTTCACTTATGAAAATCATCAACATTCACAGAAAACAAATCTCTAGTTTGCAACGATTATGTTATGTGAATCATATTCAAGTGGCCGGTTTTGAAATCATATCCCGGAAAAACAACAATAATTATTTCAAATAAAAAATAATTAAATAAACCTTTTACGTATACCTGATGACTCAGCCTTCACAGATCTTTGTCTTTGGCTTACTGAACAAGATTCCATGTCACCATAATGATGTTGGCAAGACAATCCCTCTCGTTTTGTTGCGTTGCCCTAATGTCGTGTTTCCAACATAAAGCGTGTTTTCGTACATAAATTGGTTATGTGCATGCTTTCTTTTATACTTTATTTTTCATGTATGTCTGTGTATTTCACAGACTTTTGTGTTTTGCCGTTTTCCTCTTTTCGGTGGGTGGCAGTGATTGATCATTTCTTTGTTATTCGTGACTTTATTCCTTTGAATGCAGGAAGAAAAAAACGGAAAAAAGCAGTTATGCTTTCTCCACTACCCTCGTGAAATAAACATCCTTTTCGTTTCGCCCCCAGCCCCTACCCTCTCTGTCTGTCTGTGTCTGCGTTATGTGTATTTGTGTGTGCGCGCACACTTGAGCGTGCATACTGGGGCGCGCGCGTGTGTGTGGCTGTGCTGGCTACCTTCTGTCTCCAACACTGTTCAACATATTCCTGAAATGCATCACGGCTTACACACTTGAAGATCGGGTCAGCACTGGAAGAAGTACCATCATGAACCTTCGCTTCGCACAGTAGCCTGCCATGCAGTGAGCAAGAACTCGCCAGGCTTGTTAAAGGACCGGAACCTGGAAAATACACCTCACTTGTGCTTATGCTGTCGTGAAGACCTGTGCACCAGGAAGGTGGCAGAATGGTTCAGACGCTCATCTACCAGTACAGTGTCCGTGAGGGTCTGGGTTCCATTCCCACTCTCGCCCTTTCTTCCAACTTTGACTGGAAAATCAAACAGAACGTCTTAGTCATTCGGATGAGACAGTAAACCGAGGCCCCGCGTGCAGCACGCGTGCACGCAAAAAGTATATGCCCGCGCAGTGACCCTATAGACTGACCATTGAAGCAGGCAATCTCCGGCTTAAAGGTATTTTTGTTGTCCTCCATACGGTCCAGATATAGCCGCCGACAGATACCGAACTACCCGTGGGATTAATTACGTGTTGATCACAACCCTTTTTTTTTAACAGTCTAAGACGATTCAGTGGGTGGAATGGTTCTGCTGACACGCACGTTTTTTTTGTGGTTTTTTTTTCTTCTTTTCTTTCTCGTTGATCATTATCATTACATGCAGCGTCATCAAGAATGATGGAATAACACAGAGAATGTATTTACCGTGCCATCATCAGTGATGGAATAACTAAGATAATGTACTGACCGTGCAATTATCAATGATGGAATAACTAAGATAATGTACTGACCGTGCCATTATCAATGATGGAATAACTAAGATAATGTACTGACCGTGCAATTATCAATGATGGAATAACTAAAATAATGTACTGGCCGTGCTGTTATCAATGATGGAATAACTAAGATAATGTACTGACCGTGCATTATCAGTGATGGAATAACTAAGATAATGTACTGACCGTGCCATTATCAGTGACGGAATAACTAAGATAATGTACTGACCGTGCCATTATCAGTGATGGAATAACTAAGATAATGTACTGACCGTGCTATTATCAGTGATGGAATAACTAAGATAATGTACTGACCGTGCCATTATCAGTGATGGAATAACTAAGATAATGTACTGACCGTGCAATCATCAATGATGGAATAACTAAGATAATGTACTGACCGTGCAATCATCAATGATGGAATAACACAGAGAATGTATTTACCGTGCAATTATCAATGATGGAATAACTAAGATAATGTGCTGACCGTGCAATTATCAATGATGGAATAACACAGAGAATGTATTTACCGTGCAATTATCAATGATGGAATAACTAAGATAATGTACTGACCGTGCCATTATCAGTGATGGAATAACTAAGATAATGTACTGACCGTGCAATTATCAATGATGGAATAACCAAGATAATGTACTGACCGTGCCATTATCAATGACGGAATATGAAAGAAAACATATCCAACGTGCCATTATCAATGACGGAATAACGAAGATAATGTGCCAATCGTGCCATCAATGATGGAATAACAAAGAGAATGAGTTAGCAGTGCCATTATCAATGACGGAATAGCAAAGAAATGCATCAACCATGCCATTATCAATGACGGAATAGCAAAGAAATGTACCAACCATGCCATTATCAATGACGGAATAGCAAAGAAATGTATCACCCATGCCATTATCAATAATGGAACAACAAAGAAAATGTGTCAACTATGCCATTATCACTGATGAAAAATAGAGAATGTACCGACCGTGCTATCATCAATGATGACGGAATAACAAAGAGAATGTATCAATCGTACCGTTATCAATGATGGAAAAACAAGGAGATTGTATCAGTGGTGCTATTATCAATGATGGAAAACAAGGAGGTTATATCAGTCGTGCTATTATCAATGATGGAAAACAAGGATGTTATATCAGTCGTGCTATTATCAATGATGGAAAACAAGGATGTTATATCAGTCGTGCTATTATCAATGATGGAAAACAAGGAGATTGTATCAGTGGTGCTATTATCAATGATGGAAAACAAGGAGGTTATATCAGTCGTGCTATTATCAATGATGGAATAACAAAGAGATTGAATTAGTCGTGCCATCATCAATGATGGACTAACAAAGAGATTGTGTCCATCATACCATGATCAATGATGGAATAACAAAGAGAATGTATCGATTGAGACATCAACAGAGATGGACTGACAAAGAGAGAGACAGAAAGACAGACAGACAGACAGATAGACAGACACAGAGAGAGAATGCGGAAGAGAGAGAGAGAGAGAGAGAGAGAGAGAGAGAGACAGACAGACAGACAGACAGACAGACAGGTACAGAGAAAGGGGACTGACAGAGAGACTAGAGAGAGAGAGAGAGAGAGAGTGAAAGACAGACAGACAGACAGACAGACAGTCAGAGACAGAGAGAGACAGAGACAGGCATACAGACGAATTGCTAATTCGTACATTCTTTCTTCTTTGTCTTATGTTTGGTTCTTTCACTAAATCTATTTACTAAACGAACTGAAGAAGAAACAAAAAGCAGAGAAAAATCAACCAACCAACCGACCAAACTTAAAAATAACTGAAAGTAAATGGGGGTATCAAATAAAAGAGGCCATGCTGGTAACTGCGTACACAAGTTTCAAGTTTTAATTATCCTTTCACTCTTATTGGAGTATGGAGGATTAGTGCAAAATAATCTTTTCATGCCTAGAACTAACATTTTCAAATACACAACAATGTCACATAAAAGTTGAGAAAACACAACTGTCTTTTAACTCCAAAAGTGTAGCTAGGCAACATTTGCAAATCTAATCGTCTTACTTACAGCTAAAATGACTTTTTTTGCCCCCTTTGATCATATTACAAAAAGTAAAAACCAATTTTAGAGACAAATATTCTTTAGGAACATATCTATTTCGTAAGTGATCATAATTGGGACATTCCATTATGAAATGAAGCTCATCCCCAATCACAGACATGTTACAAACTTTACAAAGTCGTAACTCTCGTGGTATGCCTTTGTGTCTCCCTGTTTCTATTTCCAGCGTATGATTACTGCTTCGAAATCTGAAGAAGCTGATAACGTAATTATCAGGCATTTGACATATATTTTTCTCTACCAAATCCACTTTTGAAATTTCGATAAAAGAAACATTTACTACTCGCCTCTTGAGCATGTCTCCATAGATTTTGAAAACTATCTCTCAAAGCAATGTTGACATTCTTGCAGAAAGATTCCCTCTCCAAGAAGAATTGTGCATCCCAAACACAGTCATACCCTATTTCTATTAAAATTTGTCTGATACAACTCATCCATTTTGAAGAATAAATACCATTTCGATATAAATCAAGTAATATCAAGTATATTTTCCCAGAATATTTTTCTGTGTTTGATATCACTATTCTGGTCCAAAATCGAACTAATCTCATTTTCACTAACACACTCTCTCTCTCTCTCTCTCTCTCTCTCTCTCTCTCTCTCTCTCTCTGTGTGTGTGTGTGTGTGTGTGTGTGTGTGTGTGTGTGTGTAGATTATTGGAAATCAGTTCGGTCCACACCGATTACCCACTCTATCCATACAAACACACAGACACACACACACACACTCTCTCTCTCTCTCTCTCTCTGCTTTCCAGAAAGAAACACGCACACAGACAACTAACCTTTCAACAGGTGGATTGAATCAGCAAAACGTTACTCGCGCGCACACACGCGTGTGCAAAAGTTACTGCCCAGCGGATGACAGACTTGATAGTTTTCTTTTTTTTTTTTTTTTTTTTTTTTGCTTTGTTTTGTTTTTAACAAACAAAATAAACCCTTCCTCGTATCAGTCAAACGGGATGTTTATCTCACCAAGTTTTTCTTCCCAAACAACGAAAAACGACGAGCCCAGCAACAAGTTTTTCGTCTCCGAAATTTGTCACCTCAACCCCGAGAACAACTACTCTTGAAGACTGGCTGCTGACGCACGTGCTCTGCACGCGGCTTGCGAGGTGACGCACTGGATGTGCAGTGCGCGTGAGTGTGTGCGTGTGTTTATATCATGTTCGTGACACCGTTTGTTTGGCACCATTTTATAGCCTCTTTCATTGAGGAAGGAGGGAAAGGAGAGGGTAGAGGGGGTGGTGGTGGTGGGGTGGGGGGTGGAGGTGGGGCTGCAGCTTCTTCTGCATTGGAAGAGGGGGGAAATGGTGGGGGGAAGGGGTGGTGGAGGAAGTTGGGGGAGGGAGGGAGGAGCGGGGGGAGGGAAGAAGGGGGTGCGGGGGGTGACAGCCATAACTGTGTCGACTCTTGTTAGTGACTTGGTGGTGTTTGGGCGGGTCGCCTCACACCTTTCAGCACAGCAGGGGCCGGGGCACACCATTCCTCGCTGCTGCTGCTGCTGATTAGATGCCGCGGTGCTTTCAGCTTCCTACACCACTCACATGTACAGGGTTCACAAAATGTTGAGGACCACTCGGGAGCTCGCACTGATACACAGTTTTCTTCATGGGTGGCCAGGGAGAAACGATGCTGAATTCTTGGCAAATAGCGGAGAAGGCAATGTCCACAGTGTCCCCCCCCCTCCGCCCCCCTCCACACACACCCTCCCCACCCATGACGGAATGAGTAGTGTTCACAGCAAGGGGTGGCCGTTCACTCCGTCACTGAGTCACACTTTGGAGCGGAGGGAAGAAATGCAGATATTATTGCCGCCAGTGTGCAGCGCACCCCTCATGACCAAAAGGTGTTTCAATTTCGGCTTGCGATTTTTTTTTTTTTTTTTTTTTTTTTTTTACAATAAAAATCCACAGCTGTTGTTTGAAAACCACCGGGATAGTAGTCTCACTGTAATGTTGTGCCGGCCTGAAATATCGATTCCCACAAAGCGCATTTTTCAACTCCTGTCCGTGGTGCACGTGTGCCTCAGTTTGTGTTTTCAGTGACAGGCCAGTGGCAGATCACGGGCAGCCTGCATCATTTCAACTTCATGATCTCTCGATTAAAAAAACAACAACAACATTCCATTGAAACATATCCGCTTTCATGAAATGATGCTCAACTTTTTGTAGTCTGTATTACCACACTATGTAAGTGAATATTCCACGCACGTAGCTGTTGAAGTAAAACGTCTTGTCGCCCCCCCTCCCCCCACTAGGAACTGATGCCACTGCCAGTGAGGACAGTCAGGACTTCACCCCATTCAGAAATCCAGGACAACCCACACCCTTGAAACGCAAACAGAAAAACAGCCAGAACCATCCGATCAAACGTGCAGCACTCACCCCCTCGGACAACGCAACCTTCACCGAACCAAGACACGATCCTTGCACAGCTTGTCCAAACGGAGTATGTCTTGAGATTGAAGCTGCGTTAAAAGAACAAAGAAACAAATACAATTCAGAAACATTAAGTTGGGTATAAAGAGTGATACACAATGGACAACTCTCTTGTGTCAAAGACTGCTGTATGTTTTTCTTCACAAACGTGCTGAAACACAGCCAGGGATTTTCTGAGGACATTCAGCATAGTGCTTTCTCGATCGCAAAGGGTATTGTAGGCAGGAAAGCGAACGGAATATATTTAAAAAATGTTTTTCTACTTGAACATGTTCGCGCGTGTCC
>NC_134893.1:39482582-39525082 GCF_041734735.1 Babylonia areolata | reverse complement strand
TCTCTCTCTCCCTCCTCTCTCTCTCTCTCTCTCTGCTTTCCCTCTTCCCCCCTCCTCTCTCTGTCTTTCGCTGCTCTCTGGTCATCATCGTCTGCGTCCTCTCTCATTCTCTCTTTTTGAAGATACAAACACACACGCTTGTACGCACAAACACTTAAACAGACTAACACAGACACACACATAGTCACAGACAGACAGACAGACAGCAGACAGACTGACTGACAAACACACACACAGCCACACACACACACACACACACACACACACACACACACACACACACACACACATGCACACACGCGCGCGCGCGTGCGCAAAAACTCATACTGTTGGGGTATTCCATTTTGTTCAGTCTGTAAATCTCGTTTTCAAGACAATCTGATTCTGATTTAATGCCCACATAGGGTGTGTGCGTACACGTGCTCTCCTCTCCTCTTATTTCCCAGCCACCCCACCAACTCCCCCCCCACCCCCCCCCCCCCCCCCCCCACACACCCTCCCTCCTCCCCCCCCCTCTCTGTGCTCTCCCTATAAATCTTATTATGTTGGCAGTTTGAGTTTTGATTACATTCCCACAAACATATAGCGCGTGATTATATACATGTTTGTATACTCCACAACCCCCCCCCCCCCCTCCCCTCCCGAACCCCTTGCTCTCCCTCTCTCTCTTCTTCTTCTCAAGGCAAGATACAACTTTGTTGTCTGTAAATGCAGAGAATTTTGTCTTTTGACTCCAGTACACACAAACATAAAGACATTAAGCATAACCGCTTTCAGAACATGATGATTCATAAGAATATGCAACACAATAACTAAAATTAAAAAAACACCTTCTTCTTCTTCTTGTTCCCGCTCTCTAACTCCATTTTCTCCGTTCCCTGTATTCTTTCTACTCCCAGCACGCGCTGTTTGCGTATGTTAGAGAGAGAGAGAGAGAGAGAGAGAGAGAGAGAGAGAGACAGACAGACAGACAGACAGACAGACAGACAGGCAGAGGCAGAGAGAAATGAAATGAAATGAAATCTTCTTCTTCTTTTTCTTCTTCGTTCGTGGGCTGCAACTCCCACGTTCACTCGTGTGTATACGAGTGGGCTTTTACGTGTATGAACGTTTTTACCCCGCCGTGTAGGCACCCATACTCCGAGAGAAACGAAACGAAACGAAACGAATCTTCATTTCACGATGGTAAATGAGTAAGCATAGCTGATTTAAAAAAAAAAATTTTTACACCCAGCCCTCAGGTGTAAAAAAAGAAAAGAAAAGAGAATAAAGACAAAGCCAAGGCAAAACACACATACACACACGCGCGCGCGCGCACGCACACACACAACCTAATTAAGAACGACACACACTATTATGGGAAAGATCAAATCATTAAAAAAATGAAAAGAAAAGAAAACAGAGAGAAGGAGAGACAAAGTGACAGACAGATGGAACATGGAAAGTGATTCATAGCAACAGAATTTTCTCTCTTTTTAAAATAATAATGATATTGAAACATAATCAGTACATTTTAGGATAAAGAAGTGTCACGTTTGAATGATTCGTCAGGTGTTGGTCAGATTTGAGTTTTTGAAAATTCTATTCAGTTTTTCAAAATTCTGGGATATTATTCCATGACTACGTCTCTGAATATGCATGGCTTGATTTACGTAAAAAAAAAAAAAAAATCGTGTAAACAGAAGATTTTTTGAATGTCGATAATTATCAAAAGTAGTAAACAAATTTGTCAGATAGGATGGATCGTTGCCATGAAGGATTTTGTGCATGAAGAGCCGTTTATTGTATAACAGTTTAGCATTGAGTTGAAGGATACCCGTTTGTTTGTAATCAGGTTCTGTAAATGTTGAAGATCTGTCAATGGCTAGTTTTACAGCTCTTTTATGGATGTTATTCAATGGTTTAAGTAACTTATTGCTTGTTGAATCCCAAAGAGTAGAAGCGCAGTCAATACCGGATAGAATGTATGAATAAAAGAATAATTTCTAGCATGTATGGCAAGGAAATGTTTTATTTTTTTCAACTGATGTAACTTCAAAGGTTAGACTTTCTGTGTTTTGACCAAGATACGTTATTGTCAATTGTCAATTGTCATTCCTAGAACCTTGTGATTAGCAGAGAGAGAGAGAGAGAGAGAGAGAGAGAGAGAGAGAGAGAGAGAGAGAGAGAGAGAGAGAGTGAACGAACGAACGAACGAACGAAAATGTTTTAATGAACTTTGGCCACGGACCACAATTCAAGACCAGGGGTCTAGGGGTGGGCATAGGAAAGGGTATTATGATAGCAAGAATAGCAATGAATAGCATTAAATAGCACCACACAATATCATACTGTTCATGCACCTGACATTTTACTTAATTATGTCTGAGTAGATGGTTTCTCCTTTTGGTCGTATGGAAAATAAACTTTGATATTTGGCAAATTCTCTGCTCGTTGTTTGATAGAAGAAGTGTACCCAGAGACATATTTAGTCTTGAAGTCTTGAAGAACTGTTGTCTGTAAATCAATACATATAGAATAATCAAACAAAAAATGGTATTCATTTTTAGTTTACCTTGGCAAAAAGGACAATGCTTTAAAACATCATTTTCAGTGTACCAATTAACATTATCATCTAAAGGAAGTACATGAAATCTGGCCTGAGACAACGCCACTCTGAAACAATATTCATCAGCATTTGTTATGTACTCTTCTTTTTCAAATATAACTTTAAATGATGTGTTGCATCATTAAATGATGTGTTGCATGAATATCTGTCTCTATCCCTAATAGTACCCGACCACTCTTGAAATGAGCATATCTATAAGTCTTTGCTTGAAAATAACAAGAAACCCTTTCACATCACCAACACATTGTTGCAACCACACAAAACTGAAACCTGTTATACATAACATTTCTCTAAACAGGAAAGCCCAACACTGTTTTCCATTTAAATCTAATCCAAGCAATACTTGGCAAGCCAAGTATGGCAGTCTATTTTGATTCATATGTTGTTTCCTAAACCAGCATCCTTTCACATTTAAGAACGAGTTTGCAAATAACGGGTTTCTACTGGGATCACCACAAACCACCTTGTTTGGCGTTTTCACTGGTACTCCCAAGAATCGCTTACACGTTGATAACCGATTTCTTTCTATATTCTGTAATCTATTCATACCCTAAACTTCAGATGCATACATCAGAACAGGCTGTACCTTCACATAAAAAAATATTTTGAAAAATGCTGAACATGACATTTCTTTATACTTTTGAAAAGTCTCATTGTTGCCCTTTTGCCTTTCACAACAGGATTGTTCAGTCCCCCTTTTGGGACTAATCTTTGTTGTGAATGCATTCCCCAAATAAAAGTATTCATTTACTACTTCTATTTCTTCGTCTTAAAAAAAAAACAGAAAAAACTTCTCGTGCCTACCGAAAAACCCGCCTGTTCTGAACACCATTATTTTTGTGTTCTGCACATTAATTTTTCAACGTTATCACCTGACAGCATGATTCAAGAATATTCAGTTGATTCTGCAGTCCTATGGGAATTGTTGATAATAAAGCAATATCATGAGCAAAAAGCAATATGAACAGTTCCATGCTTCCTAGTAACAACTGAACCCCATGTCTACCTGACAGAGAGAGAGAGAGAGAGAGAGAATAACGAAAATAAAATCTGTTCAGGTGTATTCATTTCGTTTCCTTTCTCAGAAAAAAAAAATTAGCTGACCGATATACTTTCACGAAAAACAAAGAAGCAGTCACACACGATCATTTCAAAAACAGACAGACAGACAAACAAACAGACAAACAAACGAACAAAACCGAGAGCTTGAACATGTCGTTAATCTATTACCAGAGCCAAGAAAAGATTATTACTTCCTGCAGTTTTACGTTTTATTTGCACTTTGTCGTGTGTGTGTGTGTGTGTGTGTGTGTGTGTGTGTGTGTGTGTGTGTGTGTGTGTGTGTGTGTGTGTGTGTGTGTGTGTTTCTCTGTCTGTCTGTTTGTGAACAAAAATCAAAAAACAAAAAAAAGAAGAAGAACAAGGATCCAACATTCATTTTGTTTGAACAAAGGGGAAAAGGCGACACCGGACACGGACCAAACGCGAAACAATAGCAAACGAAACGAAAACAAAAACACAAGCACGTGTAACGTGAAGGACGGAAGGAAGGAGTGTTAAAAAATGTCCACAGCAATGAAAACATTACGAGAGAGAAGGGAGAGAGAGAGACAGAGACAGAGAGAGAGGGGGGAGATGGAGAGAGAGAGAAATGGGGTCAGGGAGAAGGGGAAGAGAGAGAGAGAGAGAGGGGGGGGGGAAGGGGCACAGAGAGAGAGAGAGAGAGAGAGAGAGAGAGAGATTGACACTTTGACATTTTATTGACATTCACTGTAAAGTTCTCATTTCAAGGAACGTACACGGTTTTCAATCGAAAGTATCAAATCAAAGATAGAACAACACAAACGTAGATTAAAAGGGGAAAAAAAAGCATGAGAAATGAAAAGTGACCTGAACAAAGCACACACGCAATATAGTATTTCTCATCACCTCTGAAACGCGTACGCATCGACATCAGACAGAAAGAGAGGGAGACAGAGACAGAAAGAGAGAGACACACACACACAAACAGAGAAGGAGAGAGAGAGAGAGAGAGAGAGTGAGAACGATGTGAATGATAAAAAAATCAGTGAAAATCATTGAGAAACTATCATTAATTCAAACATACTAATCTCCACACACACACACACACACACACACACACACACACACACACACACACACACACACACACACACACACACTTTTCATAATTACTTTCTCTTTTTTATTTAGGCGTGTTGGTTTTTGAAGATGGATCGATGTATAAAAAAAAGCAGTTGATGCTTATTCAATTCACCTGCCTCACTGACTAATTGACTGACTGATTGACACACAGACACAGACACAGACACACACACACACACACACACACACACACACACACACAAAACACACACACGTGTGCACGCAGGTGCACAGTGAATACTTCACTAACATTTTTCTTGTCCCTGCAGGCCCCCTTGTGACCACTTTTGGTAGCATGCTTTTAATGGCCGTCATACAGAAACAAAAAGGTCATAAAATTCAAAAGACGCTTCTTCTTTTCTTATGTTTTCGAAAAAAAAAGTTTTAACTTATTCTTGGTTTCAGTAAGTTCTTTTATTTATCCAACTGGTGTTTATACACATTTTAAACGGGTTTTCTAGCACATGTTAGGAGGAGTTCTTCAATCCAAAGTCTGGTGGAACTGCCATTTTGCTAACAGGTTGTTGAAGATTTTCTCTACGTCTGGTATGTACACCTTGCGAGTCTGATGACACCCAAATGGAGTGATTGGAGACTGTTTCCTTTGTCGTGAACAAACTCTGTTTCTTCACTGTGGAGAACATAGATCTGAGCATCATTCTGAGCGCTATTTGCCCATGTGACCCGGTTTAAAAAAAAATATTCATCTTATGTGTGCTACATCGATAGTTTTCATTCCTTTTTCCCCCTAAAGAAAATGAATGAAAAATATTGTTGCATTAGCTGGCGTATCTACCACGGCAACATTTCATGTCATTTTTATTTACAGAAAATTATAGTTGGTGTACAAACCAAGGCAAAACACACACACACACACACACACACACACACACACACACACACACACACACACACACACACACACACACTGAATGTCTTATTTCCTTGTATGTTACAGATAAGATAATCAGCAGTGTTACTGAAATGAGGATTTAGGGAGTTGTGCTGATTTTGTTTCGTTTCGGCAATTCTGATGCGGAATTCAGTCGTCTGTGTTTCAAGCGTTATAAGCACAATGAATATTCACAAGATACAAGAATAGGCAAAATGAGGTAAACCTTAGCACTTCACAGGAATCACGGTATCCTCTTTCGGCATTTTCTTTGCTTCTGCTGATACGACGTGTGACAGGTAAGTGCCGTTCACACACACACACACACACACACACACACACACACACACACACACACCACACACACACACACACACCACACACGCAATCGAACTTTCTCTCTGGGGTTTGATCATGCGTCAAAAACATGACAATCAAACTTCTTGCAACACAGTTACAGATTTGCTGCGGGCAGCTAAAAGTTACATGAATATGTGATTGTCTGCCTCTTGCAGCAAATGTATTACCGTCGAGATCTGCCCCAGGCATCCCATGACAGACCAATATGTCTACACCCACTTGTTTCGCTGTCTTGTATAAAGTTCACTCGTTCTATTTCAATTTGGAACACGTTGATTTCGTGCCAAGTCCACGTCGGTCTGTTCGCGTCTGTCTGTTGGTCTCTTGTGGGTCGTATTCAAAGACAGGCCTGGCAAATTCTAGTGTGTTTTTTTTAATTTTGTTTCGTGAATGTATTTAGGCACTGACGTTTTCGTTATTCCCGTACGTATAGGTATATCTTTCTTTCGCTTTTCTCTTTCTTTCAGTGTGTCATTTTTCTTTCCTTCCTTTTTTCAACCCACCCACCCACCTACCCCCTTCCTGCCTACCTAGCTACCTCTCTATATATCGGAACGGGAACAAACCACCTCGACACAAACTATGCGTGAATTTAGTCGGACACTACTTGGAATCTCCAACCGCAAAGTGGGAGAAGATGTGGGCGGTTGTGTGACGCTGCTTGCTACAGCTGATTCGAAGATCAACGAGTTCGAGTCTTTCACGGACATTTTCATTTTCAAGTCTCTGATTCCAGCGACGCGGACAATTCAGGACAATGCGACTCTTTGTCGCTTTCACTGATCAGAAGAAGATAGAGTAGCCGGTGCAGCGTCACCGACCCACAATAAAGTTGAACAGATCGGGAGGAGACAGTATCCGGTCCTCATTGGCAAGACGTTTTCAGAGATAGGCCATGGAGAATGCTGTTCACAAACAATGGAGAATCCCGGCTGACGGTTTTCATTTGACGCGGACTGGATGACACACTATTTTCCACGTCCACCACACTCCCAAACCCCTGTCTGTCTGACGTAAAAGAATGTGATTAAAAAAAACACAAAAAAAACAACCAATGTCTGGGAATGGTAATCCGGGATATTCTTAACTTCGGTCGTTTTCCTGCCATCTGAAAAGAAGGGGAAAAAACTGGTAGACCACTTGCTGTCCTTTTCTGAGACAACTTCAGTTTTCCAAGACATCAATGTGTCCATCAGAGCTGTTGAAGTATGTTCCAGAGAACTGGATCACCCACTTTTTTTTCCGACTTGCCGGCTCTTTGGCACGGGGAATGCGAGCGGTGATGGCTTGGAAACGACGCTGAAAACGTCCACTGATGGAACTCCTTCGTCAGCTTTGTGTGTTCTGGGAGGACGCCATAGTGGAAGTTACCATGGATGCCAGTTCACTGGAATGCACACAACGCAAAAAGAAACCACGGACAAGAAATCAACTAATCTCTGGCAGGGGCTGCTCTTGTGAGTCTTTTTCGGGATCGGGTTCTTTTCTTGTGTTTGACAGTCAGGATAAATTGTTTTCTTTCTAAAAATGATTCATGTATATCTAGTCATTTACTTACAGCTGTTTTCTTTCGTGGACTGTTCAGTGATTAGGCCTACCGATTTTTCATTAATCTCCCTAATGAGTGGATGTCTTTTTTCGTCGTCGGCTTTTCACATGTAAAGCGCTCTTTCAATATCCGTTTACTTTCCATTGTATAACGCAAATTCAGTTACTTTGTTGGTTATTTAGCTATTTAATTTGCCACATATACAAAGATTAAACATACCATTTCCATTCATAAAAATCTCTATTGGAAAACATGTATTTTTCCCAAACAATTACTTTCGCTATGTTTGTGACACGTCGGACAACGGCGGAGTTAACAATTGATCAAAATGCATGTTTTGATATTTTCTCATGCCATATACTAATGAAGTAAATTATACCGAAGCTCAAAGTAAAGCAGGTGCCTCGGTGACCCTGGAATTTATCCCACCAGTTCTACAGCTAAAATGAAAGTGATTCGTTTTTGGTTTCTTTCTATGTCAGTCTACAGATAATTTTGTTTCCACAAAGAAAACATTTTCAGCAAAGTATATGCTGCTTCGTTTGAGTTGATTTGATATACAGATGGTAATTATTCCTCAAAACAGTTTCTGGTCATTAAATTAGTTCCAACAGCCATTTCGTTCAGCCTGCAAGCAAATGGTCATTACCCTTAAAAAGAAAATCAGACCATAACACTTAATAGAAGCTGATTTCAATTATGTCTTTGATTCAAAGTCCTTTCTCAAGTGACCTGTGCCTGCAAAGAATGTTGACATGACATCGGAAGACAATTTTCATCGTATATGGAGGAAGGACAGGAACAGAGTGACGATAACCATCTCTACGAAGAAACAACTTTTGCCGATCTTGACTCTTCCACTGGGGCACTTCAACAGTGTATTGCTGACGTCAAGGCATGGATGAGTCAAAACAAACTACAACTAAATGATAGTAAAACTGAGGCTATCATTATTTCTTCAAGCAGACTGTCTATAAACAAATATTACCTCATGATCTTCGCCACTCTTCCTCATTTCAATCTTTTAAAACCAGTCTGAAAACACATCTTTTTGAAAACGCCTATACATAGACCTTCCATCCCTTTCTAATGACATTCAGTTATAATCCATGCAGACTTCTCGCGTGCGCGCGTGTGTGTGTGTGCGTGTGTGTGTGTTTTGTGTGTGTGTGTGTGTGTGTGTGTGTGTGTGTGTTATGTTTATTCTAAAGCGCTTTGAGCTCCCTTTCAGAGAGGAAAGCACTCAACAAGTATCCATTATTATTAATAAGTTGCAGTATGTTCAGATGCAGTAAAGTAACCATAAGTTACGTGAGTTGGGTATTAGCAAAGAATGAGTATTTCATTTATTGGGAGCCGATGTTATTTAACCGCCCCCCTTCAAAAAACAAACAGACAAACAACAAGCAAAAAACAACAACAACCAAACAAACAAACAAAAACAACAACAACAACAACAACAAAAAAAAAAACACACAATTGAAATAGTAGGGAGAAAGTAGCTTAATTTTCAAGAAATCTAGCTGCAAAACCTGTTTTCGGTTTATTGGATTGGCTAAATGGCAACGGAACGATCACTTAAGATTAAATGATATTTTAAAAAAAGCTAGGCTGATTTTCGGTCATTGTTATTCGGCTATTTCGAACTTCTGGGAACATTTCTTTTGCTGTAATTCAATATAAGTTGGGTGATGTTGTGCGTTAGTTGAAAATGAAATCTGTATTAGATATCGAGTTTGCATGATAAAACTGGAAATTAAACACTTCATGAAATAAACTGATTGAATAGTAGAGGAATTTGTCGTGGCATAATATAAAAAAACAAACCAGAACGCGTGACCTAAGGTTGCATTCACGTAGGTGTAAATAGTGTGTGTGGGAGGGGGGGGGGGGAGGGGGGCGTGCGTGCATATGTGTGTGTGTGTGTGTGTGTGTGTGTGTGTGTGTGTGGTGTGCGTGTGCGTGTGTGTGTGTGTGCCTATGTTAGGCCTGGAATACGTTAATTATGTGTTTATTTATTGTAATTAGTTTTTTGTTCTTGTTCTGAGCTGCTTTGTAGCCATCACACTGCATCCCATTTGTTTTGTTCTTTGTTTCCTTGTGGTTTAATTACAGCATTTTCTCTATGCACGTGTTGCAGTGTGAACAGTTAGTTAATGTGGCGTGTGCTGGCCTGGATATGGGAAAACACACGGAAAGGGTTTGTTAAAATTGTGTTGTACTTTATCGCACTTTGCTGTGATGTTCTCGGTTGCATTATTTTGCGTAGTGTTGCCATGTGTTACGTTGAGTTGGTCTGCGTTGCGTTGCGTTTTATCAGTAGCAGTTCTTTGTAAACTGAACAGAACTGCGCCGCATGGCGTACTGTTCTGAGCTGTGCTGTACTTAGCTGCACTGTACTGTGCTGCACCGCATCGTATGGACCTACAGTATACTGTTCTGAACTGTACAACACTGCACCGAACTGTACTGAAGTGCACCGTGCTGAAATGTACAGCAACACACCGCACCTAACTGCATTGCAGTGTGTTGTACTGAACTGCACCTCGCCCAACTGTACTGTAGTGTACTGTACAGAACCGAATTGTATTATTGTGTACTGTACTTAACCGTGCCACACCGAATTGTAATATTCTGTACTGTACTGAACTGTATCACACCGAACTGTGCTATGGTACATTGTACTGACCTGTACAGCACCAAACTGTACTCAAGTGTACTGTTCTGAACTGTACCGCACCGACTGTACTGTAGTATACTGTACTGAACTGTACCGCACCGCACCGACCTGTACTGTAGTATACTGTACTGAACTGTACCGCACCGACCTGTACTGTAGTGTACTGTACTGAACTGTACCGCACCGACCTGTACTGTAGTATACTGTACTGAACTGTACCGCACTGAACTGTACTGTAGTATACTGTACTGAACTGTACCGCACTGAACTGTACTGTAGTATACTGTACTGAACTGTACTTAAGTGTACTGTACTGAATTGTACAGCACCGAACTGTAATGTAGTGTACTGTACTGAATTGTACCGCACCGAACTGTACTGAAGTGTACCGCACTGAACTGTACAGCACCAAACTGTACCTACAGTGTATTGAACTGAACTGTACAGCACCGAACTGTAATGTAGTGCACTGGAAGCGTGGGCTGCTTGATGGTGCTGAAGATTGGGAACGCACAGTTAACCTACCACAGGGGAAGAAACACCTGGAAATATCAGCAAGAGCGGCGTGAGACCTGACATAGTACTCCACTCCAAGGCAACGAAACAAGCGATTCTGATTGAGCTCACTGTGCCATACGAAAACAGAATAGAGGAAGCACATATCTACAAGACCGACAAGTATGCTGGTCTAGCCAGCAGCCTGAGAGAATCTGGCTTCCAAGCCAAAGTCCTCACCATAGAGATCGGTACAAGAGGGTTTGTGGGCGCATCTGCCTACAGCCTCATGAAACAGCTGTCGATTTCTGGCAGAGAGAGGACATGGGCTCTCAAGGCAATGGCAGAAGCAGCAGAAAAGAGTTCCAGCTGGATCTGGAATCTACTCAAACTAGGCGTGCGATGGCTCAGTGGTTAAAACGTCTGCCAGAAAACGTGACTCAGTCCTGAAGTGGCGACCACCCTGGAGGCGCGGGTTCGAACCTGCTGAGGACCAAGTTAAAAAAAAAAAAAAAAAAAAAAGAAGAAAGAAAAGGCGGCAGTACAAAGGCATCCAGGAGTCATGACCTGGGTACGGCCCGGCCCCCCGGCCCCCTTGACTGAGGGGGGCTTCTCTGAAGACTTGTCCAGCTCTCCCTAGAGTTTCTTGTCACTACTGAACTGTAGTGTACTGTACTGAACTGTACCGCACTGAACTATACTGAAGTGTACTACACTGAACTGTACCACACCGAACTGTAATGTAGTATACTGTACTGAACTGTACCGCACTGAACTGCAATGTAGTGAACTGTACTGAACTATAATGCACCGAACTGTACGGTAGTATATTGCACTGAACTGTACCGCACCGAACTGTACCGTAGTGTACTGTACTGAGCTGTACAGCAGTGTAGTGTAGTGCAGTGTAGTGTATCGCACCGTTGCGTGCAGCATCGTACCACACCGCACCGCGCCGAGCTGTATTGTACCGTACTGTATTACTTGAAAACCCCAGAACAGCCGTTGAACTCATGGAAGTCAGTTAATCATACTGATCAATAATGTTCACCAGGAGAATGGCACCGAGACCTTGACCCGTCCGCAGCCGTGCGTCACGTGTAAAACCTGTATGGTGAACAGTACTTTGGTACAGGAGCAGGCTGCAGCGTTTTTGTCTGTCAGCCACAAGGCTACCCCCTCAAACCCCCCCTCCTGCCTCCCCCCTCCCCTTCTCTGTCTCTCTCTGTCTCTCTCTGTCTCTCTCTCTCTCTCTCTCTCTCTCTCTCAAGAACAGATCAGTAGAACAGTCTATGCCTAAAATCTTAATCCTTGAATAAAAAAACCAACATTTTGAGTTCTGAGTTCTCTCTCTCTCTCTTAATCCTTGAATAAAAAAACGTTTTGAGTTCTGAGCTCTCTCTCTCTCTGTCTCTGTCTCTCTCCCTGTCTCCCTCTCTCTCTCTCTGTGTCTTACAAGAAAATTAGATATATTTTTTCTTTGTTGTCTAGCTCTAAAGAACGTTCGAGAAGAATGCAATCAGCCTAAATATAATAGACAAACTACATTGTGTAAATTGAACTTATTTATGTCATCAACCTCCCTTGAAACTGATCGAAAACTTTCTCTATTTTAATGAAAAGCTTTCATATTCAGAAACATTGCTACTTCACAAGAACGTTTTTCATATATCTACATACTGAACCAAAATGTAGTGTACTTATACTTTTGTTTGACTGTGTATTTTGATTTTCAAACGCATCGTAATGTGATCTTTATTTTTCAGTAAAAAAAAAGTTCACATACCTTTTCAGAAGGCACATACCTCTTGATAGGAGACCTAGGTCTGCACGTGAATAAATCACCTTGACTCTCTTTTCACCCCTCCGAATGGTCAGTTATGAGGAAACCAAACAAAACGTGAAACACATTGTTCAAAGGATAAAAAAAAAAAGTCTGAGGTTATTCTCTACTGAATCAATAATTATTGATTTGGCCAAGTATGTACATATGACGGGAACAGAAAATACTGCATGTGTCTGAGAGAGAGAGAAAGAGACAGAGACAGAGAGACAGAGAGAGACAGAGAGACAGAGAGAGGCAGACAAAGACAGAGACAGACAGACAGACAGAGACAGACAGACAGACAGAGACGGAGGTGGTAGAGGAGAATTTGTATTCCATCTAGCTGTGTCTGTCTCTCTCTCGGAAGCAGGCCGATGGCCGTGCATTTATTATTTCTGGGTTCAGAGTTGTCTCTCTCTCTCTCTCTGACTCTGTCTCACTCATGTCTCACATTTCATTCAGTCCCCTTAAGTATCTAATGAATCTTTGTGTATCTCCGTTCATTTCCCTGCTTCTGTCGGTCTTCGAATTTCTCTCTTTCAGTCTAATATCATCATCTTAGATGAACAGACTATAATGAAATAAACGAAACGAATTTCCCTCTGTGTCTCTCTTTGTATGTTTGTATGTCTGGCTGTCCATGTTTCACTGTCTGTCGCTTCGTCTCTTTCCTCTAATCCCCTCCTCTCTTTCTCTGTCTGGCTGTCCCCCTGTCCCCCTCGTCTCTTCAAATGGCCTTCTTTCATCCCTGTATTACAAAGTCTGACCCTTCCTCTTGCGCTGTCAACTTTCCATCTTTCCTTCCTTCTTTCTTTTTTTTCTTTCTTGTGTTCTCCTTCATTGAGTCTACACACGCACAAAGTGTACACCGAGATGTGAGAAAAAAAAAAGTGAAAACTGCCCACCGGTGTGACTCTGACTCCAAAACTTTGTCACTCAGTTCAGCAAAACTAGTTGACAGGGATGGTGACGGATTAACTGAAACTAAAGACGTTATGAAGAAGATTAAATGTTATCACGAAAATCTATATAAACAGAATACGATGAAGGAAGAAGAAGAAGACGAAGGAGGGGGAGGGGGAGGGGGAGGCAGGAGGAGAAGGAAGAGAAGAAGAAGTGGCAGAACAACACCAAGAACAAGAACAAGTAGGACAAGAAGAAAGACGAGAGAAAAAAGAATAACAACAAAAAGAAAAAGAACAATAATGAGAATTGGAAGAAGAAGCAGAAGTCATTCGGATGAGACGATAAACCGAGTTCCCGTGTGCAGCATGCACTTAGCGCACGTAAAAGAACCCACGGCAACAAAGGGGTTGTTCCTGACAAAATTCTGTAGAAAAATCTACTTCGATAGGAAAAACAAATAAAACTGCATGCAGGAAAAAATACCAAAAAATGGGTGGCGCTGTAGTGTAGCGACGCGCACTCCCTGGGGAGAGCAGCCCGAATTTCACACAGAGAAATCTGTTGTGATAAAAAGAAATGCAAAATGCAAAAATGCAAAATGCAAAGATGGAGCAGAAGGAAGAGAAAGAAGTTAGGAGAAGGAGGAGGGGGAGGAGGAAGAGCAGAAGAGAAGAAGAAGAAGTAGTAGTAGTAGTAGAAGAAGAAGAAGAAGATAAGAAGGAAAAGAAGACACTGACATTGTTGCGGTCGGCCATATCTGGACTGCCCAACTAATATATATATATATATATATATATATATAAACCGCGTTAAACATAAAACTCTGCCACACCTGAAAAAACAAAAACAAACAAACAACAAACAAAAAACCGCACCACCCTGCAAAAGAACACAGTTCATAACATATCATCTTAAAACCATTAAGCTTTTTCCTTAGGCTGTGCTGAGGACGTCGGCCCTTCCGCTTAATCTATCATCTCCAGATTACAAAAAAAAAGTCGTAAAAAAGGATTAAAAAATACTTCAAAGCCACACAAGAAATGCAGAAAAAAGATAAATAAAACACTTCAAACCCATACAGAACTGTATAAAAGGCCAAAATGGGTCAGCACACTGCAATATGGACAGCGAGTGCTCATCAGAGAATAGCACTACCTGATCACCGAAGCAAAACAGCGCAGGTCGTTGGAATGAAGTGTAGAAGGAAGGGAGGGAGAAAAAGGAAGAGGGGGAGGTAGAGAAGAAGAAGAAAAAGAGGGGAAAGGACTAGGAAGACAACAGCAACGTTGTCGAAAACAACGAAGACAACACGAACAGCAGAAACAAAAGTAAGAACAAGAAGGAGAATAAGGAAAGAGAGAGATCAAGGGGGAGAAGAAGTAGAAGAAGAACAACAACAACAGCAATAACAACAATGACAAGAACACAAAGAATGACAATAACAGGAAAAAGAACTAGAGGAAGGAACGGAAGAAGAATGAGTAGGAGGAAGAGAAGGGGGTGAGAAGAAGAAGAGGACCATCACTACCACCACCACCACCGCCACCACCAACATTAACAAATGCAAGAACAATGACAAGAAGAAGAACTAAAAGGAGCGGAAGAAGAAGAAAACAACAAAAACCAGAAGATAAACAAACGCCAGCATGAAGCCAACAGGAGGCAGGCGGTACAAAGCCACCAGGAATTGTTGTTGTTGTTTTTATATTTTACTCTCGTCTACGGGCTTCAGCTGACGATCTCTTTGTGCCAGTGTCAACAACCTATGATAACCTGCACGGATATTGATTGGGGAAAGAAAGAAAAAAAAAAGTCACATGGGGAGCTACCTGAAACTAGAAGCTAGCAGCGAACTCTTGCCTTGCTTCTCTCTAGCTCTCTGTCCATGTCTTTGTCTGTCATTCTGTCTCTGTCGGCCTTACTTTCTCTCCCCACCCCCCTTCCTCTGTATGTCTCTTCTCAACTCATTCTCTCTCTCCCTCTCTCTCTCACACACACTATCTCTCTCTCTCTTTCGTTCTTTCGTTTTCTCTCACACACTTAGCGACTGCCTTTGAGTTCTGCACTTTCCATGTACAAAAAGATTTTGTTCAAGTAGGATGCGGCCAGAAGTTACAAATTAAGTTAGTTTATTGTTGCTGTTTTCTTTTGTTCCAGCCTTCTTAGGGCGCGGTGTGTGTGTGTGTGTGTGTGTGTGTGTGTGTGTGTGTGTGTGTGTGTGTGTGTGTGTGTGTGTGTGTGTTTCTATATATGTGTGTGTGTTTCTATAGATATCTGTGTCTGTATACTCATGTACCAATGTCTGCGTGTGTGCCTCGTGCTTGAGTACGTGCTTGCGTGTGTATATTTATGTACGCGCTAGTGCGCGTGCTTGTGTGCACATTGGGAAGAAGATGATATATATATGTATATATATATATATATATGTATATATATATGTGTGTGTGTGTGTGTGTGTGTGTGTGTGTGTGTGTGTGTGTGTGTGTGTGTGTGTGTACATATATAAAAAATATATATATTTCATCTTCTTCACAATATATGTATATATATTTAAACACACAATGATGGAATATATTAACTACAAATAAGTCAACAAGTGGTAAATAAATACTTGCTTGCTGCTAAGAAGCCCAAAGCAGCTGTGGGTGGACTTATGCACATTGTGTTTTGAAAGAGAAAACATTACTTTGCTCCGGTACTTGTAGCAGAGACACTTTTTGATATACCATTCTCATGACATAGCGGTATGGTAAAAATCATGAGACTTCATGCTGTCTGTGAGCATTCTCAAACTCTTATAAACTCTTACTCGTGTCCTTTCAGCTGAAATAGACAGCGATGTGAGTTTGTCTAGAAAATTAACCACAGCAGACACGGACGCTGTTTTTACCTCTGTTTACACACCGTTCAACTAAAGCCGCCACCACCCATGACTTTAAGCTTATTTGACACTGCTTTCGCAATCCATTACCATAAATGGAATTGTCATATCAATACGGGTGACAAGAACAAAGCTGCACATCACTTCTTTTGACAGGCCTAATGTTACAGTCCACTTGCGCAATGACGACAGTGTATGGCAGTAATCTATTGTTCTGAAGGTCTGTTCGACTGACAGAAGACTCACAACGGACAGAAGAGTTACAACGATCCCCGCCCCCTCATTGCCCCCCCACACCCCCACCCAACCTCTACGTCCCAGACCTCCCAAAAAAATGTTTAGCTGAAGACGACTCCTGCTGCTGCTGCTACTACTATTAGTTCTAGACGAGACTTGTCTTGAAGTCAGTACAAGGAAATGTGCTCGTGAAATCTGTTTCGCTGCTGTCATCTTCTGCAACTGCCACTACTACTGCTACTGCTGTTGCTGGAATTCCTTCACCACACCACTTTCTCTTCCTCCTCCCTTCACTGCTGCACTTGTGATGCTGCTGACGTTTAACATCGTGGTCGTCGTAGTTGTCATCATCATTATCCATATATTGTCATCATTATCATTATTATCATTAATGTTGTTGTTGTTATCATTGTCGTATTTGTTGTTGCTGCTGCCGTTGTTGTTAACTCACTCAGTACGGCCAGTCCTCTCTTGTCCTCTACACAGAACCCTCGGATGTCCAGTGGGTGTCTGAATGACCCAATCTTTAGCTTCCGTCGTCAGAATTGTGGTATTCTTTGTCAACATTCACCTCTTCAGTATAAGAGCGTTCCGCTTGCAATATTTTGATGATGGTAACTGGGGTGAAACGCTGTTAACGTCATCTCTTTCGCCATTCGTATGGAGAGAGTTAATGTTGATGTTGGTTTAAACAAACAAAACAACAACAACTTTATTCTATCTATTGGTTTGTCTATTTGTTGTCGCCCGCCCCCCCCCCCACCCCCCACCCCCCCCACCACCACCACAAAAGCTTGTAGGAAAACAGCAGTCGTTCTCTAACTCTGAGGCACATTGCGCAACAGGTAAGGTGAGACGGCAACGTCTGCTGCCTCCTCAGAGAGCAAACAGACACGAGCAATTAGAAAGAAATATCAAGTCTAGCTTTGCTCGCCTCCCCCACCCCCAACACCCCCTCTCGCCTTTCCCGCCCCCACCTCCCCAACCCCCCATCCCACGGGCATCATCTTCGCGACTATCGTCTGCTCTGCCACCGCCCTGACCTTTCGTCCCACCCCACCTCGCGGCTCTACCTGTTGTTGTTGTTGACGTTGTCGGTGTTGTTGTTGTTGTTTGTGTCGCTGACAGTTGTTGTTGTTGTTGTTTTTTTTTTATTTTTTTTATTTTTTTAAACTTTGTGTAGATGACCGTATTACATTTTCGTTGTTGTTTGTGTTGTTGACTGTGGTGATTTTGTAGTTTATGAGGCTGACAATGATGTTCTTGTATGTGTTTTTCTATTTGGAGTTTGCGTTGATGTTGTTTGTGTTTCTAACAAACAGGTGTTGTTATGATCGTTGGCTGTGTTGTATTGTGTGGCTGGTAATGTGTCGTTTTGTCGTTTTGGGTTGATGATTTGTTGTTGTGGCTGAGAATTTTGACTATGTACGTTACGGTATTTTTGGGTTTTTTTTTTTTTTTGTTTTTTTTAGTGAATGTCATTTGCATCACTGATTAGTTTTAACTTAGTGTTGAAAATGTTGTTTGTGTTTCTGCCAATGCTGTTTCTGTGACTGGTAATTGTTCTGTTGTTTGTGATGAGGCAATGTTGTTTCTGTGTCTGTAAATATGTTGTTGTTTCTATGGTTGATAATATTCATTGTTGTGACTGACAGACTGTGTGTGTGTGTGTGTGTGTGTGCGTGTGTGCGTGCGTGCGTGCGTGCGGGCGTGTGCGTGTGTGTGTGTGTGTGTGTGTGTTATAATTGTTGTACGTGTGAAGACGTTTGTATGTCTGACAATGGCGCTTGCGTGGTCGATTTTTGTGTGTTTTGTTTGGTTTGGTTTTTTGTTTTGACGATGTTTCTTTTGGGAAAGGCAATGGTGTTTCTGTGTTGCTATCATTGTTTGAGTTGCAGTTGCCGCTATTATTATTTGTGCCATTGACAATGTTGTAGTATGTGTTGCTGTCGATATGGTTGTTGTCTGTCGGTGATATTTGTGTTGCTTTCAGTATTACCATTGTTTGTATTGCGTCATCTTTCAAAAAGATAAAAAATAAAATAAATTAAAAAATTGCAAGACTTCGCTATTTCATTAGCTTTCGTTAAATTCATTTGGAATGAGCACAAATGCTGTCCGTGTTACCTTTTTATATTGTTTGTTCGGGTTGGGTAAAAGTTTGTCCATCCTCACGAAAACCTTTGGGAGAAAACGCGTCGCTTCTTATTGTTTATCAATGTTCTTATTTTCTTAACCAGTGAGAGCAACAATATTTCTTTCTCTTCCTCGGTTCACTCCTGACCTTCAATCAATGTTCCGAATGGTTTCAGTGTACGTGTCATAACGTGGTTATTGCTCACATTGTTTATGGCTTTACCGCTTTGTCGTTTTTTTGTAGATGGCTGTTTCTTCGTTTCATTTTTGTTTGATGTCATCATGGCACTTGTTATTGCTATCACTGTCATACTTATTGCGATTGCGGTTCGCACGCAAATGGTCGTAATATGTAGGTCGTTCGGTGCAGTTGAAGCCATATGAATACTGCCTACATCGTCGTTGACTTCACCATTTGCTGGAACATCGTCCAATCAATAAAATCACACAGATGTGGAATACACATGTCCCAGACTTGCGCAAGTTAGTTGAAGTATTCGTAACAGGGCAACGCTACTGCTTGGTCGCGGCTTGCCGAAAGCTTGTTTTCTTTTTCCGGTTCTCTCTGAAGTATGCGTTGTTCTGTGCGACTGACTTTTATGCTGATCTTTGTAAACATCAACTGAAGACAAGACAAGAAATTACGTTGAATTAGAGGTGAGGTGGGAGAACAATTGGGAAAAAAAGGAAAACAAAGACGTGATCTTTGTGGGAAAAAACGGGAATGGGAACGGAAGCTTAACTCTGAAACGGAAAAGGAAATTATCTCACATTCACCGTTAGGAAACAACAGCAGATCCTCTGCTGTCTTCACTTAATTTTATTTATTTTTTTACGTTTTACATTGTCCAACAAATACATTGAGAGAATAAATGAACAATTGCCGACATCATTCTTCCACTGCTACTACTACTACAACTATTACTACTATTACTACACAACAAATAATGCTCCTGCTGCTGCTACTGCTGTTCCTGCTGCTTCTATCATTACTGTTTGGTTTTGTTTGAAGTGATAAAATGAATCGTTGTATTCACTGCGTTCATTTTGCCATTTGAATTTTTCTTCTCTGCGTGCATTTTGCCATTTGAATATTAGACAGAACATGAGTAAGAAGAACAAGAACAAGGACAATAAAGAACCATAAAAACAGGAACAAGACGACGACGACGACGACAGCAAAACAAGCAAGAGAACATGAACATTTCTTTAACTGGGTGCCCTTTTCTTTCCTCCATCCCCCAACCCCTTTAAAAAATCCCAATAACATCTATCTACCTGGTTACTTACGCAACACATACCCTTGTGTCTTTTCATGGCAAAGAAGCGACAAGCGTTGACGGTCGATGTTATTTTCAAACACCGTTTACCATTCTGGTGAACAACATTTCTTTTTCCTGACAGAACTCGGTGAAAGAACGAAAAGAAAGCATGATAAATGATATCTTAAAAGTTATCGCCAGCTTATTTTAAGATTCATATGTCGAGGAACCTTGACTTTTTCCTTAAGAATCTTCATGGCTCTCTCTCTCTCTCTCTCTCTCTCTCTCTCTCTCTCTCTCTCTCTCTCTCTCTCTCTCTCTGTTAGTTCTTAGATACGTGAATGTCCAGAACGTAAGCTGCTGTCAGAATACTATGTACTATTTTCAGAGCTGACGGAAGATGCAACAGAACAGAATATGAAGCACTGCACACATCCTCTCGGAACCTCGGTGACGTGAAGTGAAGGAAAGGGTGGAGACTGATCACAGGACAGTGGGTACAATGGGGGAAGTCCGTCTGGGTGACAGTTTGAATGGAGGCAAACGACTTGTTCCTTATCAGCTCCTAATATCTGAGCACTAATGCTTTATCGGATTATATGTCGCAGTATCCATGTGACAGTCCTCCTCTCTTCCCGTCCTCTTAACCCGAGTGACAGTGTGCCGCTGCAGTGGTGTGCGTCCGATATTTTGTCCTGTCTGCGAGTGTGTTTTGCTTTGCTATTAAAGGTAGTTTTGTTGTTGTTTTGTGTGTGTGTGTGTGTGTGTGTGTGTGTGTGTGTGTGTGTGTGTGTGTGTGTGTGTGTGTGTGTGTGTGTGTGTGTGTGTGTGTGAACAGAACTTTTCCAGGAACAATCATGTTGCATATTCTTTCACATGTACTTTTGCCCGCTACTGCTGGATCTGCTGCCACCACCGCTATCATTAACAGAAACTAGACAAGACAAGACAAGACAAGTCAAGACAAATTCTTTATTTCGAGGATAATAGATAAGCACTGGTGTGCTTTTTTACATCCAGTCCCCGCCCTGAATAGGGTCTACACTACACAATATTTAATAAAATGAAAGCATGGTGTTAGTAGAGATACATAACAGAGGAAAAAATATACATAAATCAAAACAAAACAACAACCACACACACACACACACACACACACACACACACACACACACACACACACACACACACACACACACACATGGCATACAGGCACTAGGATGGTGTTAGGAAAATGCACATGAAAAAAATGAACAAAATGAAAGAAACAAACACACACAACACACACCGCACTTCACATTAGAATGGGGGATAGAGGGTAGGAAGGTTCTCAGTCAACCATACACATCTGACAAACAGTATCAATAAAATGAACGATTTACATTACACATTATGGCATAAGGTGGGAAAGGCAATGTTTTTTGAAGGTGGTTGGGCAATGGTGTTGTTTAATTGTTTCTGGGAGTGAGTTCCATAGGGTGGCGCCTGAGTAAACCAGACTGGATTTGAACAAGTCAATTCTTGGAATTGGGATATGGACTTTGGGGGGATTCCTTGATGAATTTACAGAAAATTTGTCTATTAATGTTGGTGGTGCATTACCTGATAGGTAGACAAGACAGAAAGACAAATATACAGACTGATACATGAATAGATAAACAGACAGGCAGACAGACTGACTGATTAATAGATGAAGATAGATATAATAGAGACCGAGATAGTGAGTTTCTACACATGTAAGACACAGGCATAGAAATGCACCAAAATACTGATGTATGGAATAAAACACATCATTACAATTGATCTTTTTTTTTTTTACACACATGGATACACATCAATACACCTCTCTCTCTCTCTCTCTCTCTCTCTCTCTCTCTCTCTCTCTCTCTCTCTATATATATATATATATATATATATATATATATATATATATATATATGTATATATATATATGTGTGTGTGTGTGTGTGTGTGTGTGTGTGTGTGTGTGTGTGTGCCTGCCTGCCTGCCTGCCTGCCTGCCTGCCTGCGTGCGTGCTTTTGTGCTTTTGTGCTTGTGTGAATGAATTAAGGTTGTATGTGTATGCACATGTGCAAGTTCGCACGAGTGTGCATTAGAGATACGTGCGCGCGCGTGTGTGTGTGTGTGTGTGTGTGTCCGCGCGCGCATGCTTGTGCGTGTGTGTGTGTGTGTGTGTATGTGTGCGTGCGTGTGTGTGTATGTGTGTGCGCGCGCGCACGTGCGCACCAGCGAGACCCTAGGAGCACGCGTGCTCCCACGTATGTCTGCCGCTGAGTCCGTCAGCATGTTCTCGCACGTGAGGACACCTGCACGCGTGCACGTGCATGTGAACTGCAGCTGTCCCAGAAGGGAAGCGGATACGGACCAGGGGACTGAGGAGTTGTCTTTCTGTCAGTGTCGGCTGTTTAGGTCGTTGACGCCTTAATGCATCCAGCTTAGCGGCGGTGATGGTGGAGATGGTATAGGTGTTGGTGTTGGTATTAGTGCCGGTGGTATTCGTGATATTGGTGGTGTTGGTATCTGGTGGTGGTAGGCTTTGGTATTGCTCTGATTTGTGCTGTTGTCGTTGCTTACTTATATTTGCTTACTTATTGCTTGCTCATTTATACTTACTAAAACATGTATTTACTTATTCATATATTTTCTTACTTATGCTTACTCGCTTATACTTACTTATACATATACTTACTTATATTCACATATGTTTACTCACTTATCTTATACTCACTAACTTGCTTACTTTATCTAGTTGACCAATGAATCAATCAATTGATTTATGTATTTGGCTATTCATCGCTTTATGCACCAACCGACAGTTCTTATTTTTGTTTATTTTTTTCTTTCAATCTTTGCCACACTGATAGAGTATGGTTATTGTTGGGTTGTTGTTTTTTTCATCAGAGGACGGTGTGGAACCGCACTCTCTCTTTCCCGTACGAAGCAAACACAGCATCTCAAACTTTCTTGTTTTTTCCCCCCAAAGAACGTGTTCCTTCTTTTGGCGTAACAAAGGCAGAAAAGGCAGGATGGAAATAAGTTAATAGATAAATAAGTAAACAAAGAAAGAAAGAAATACAGAAAAATGAAAACGAATTAAACAAAATCACGTGAAGTACCTTTGATTCTCGTCTTATATCCTGCTCTCTTTCTGGGTTCTAGTAAATGATTGGTCGCCATCATAATGCTCCAGACTGCCAAAACTCAACGATCCCCTTTCCATGGAGGTTCTGTACATGTTGCTAAACAGACGCATAATTTCTTTCCAATCCGATCGCATTTCTCATCCGACAAGTTGGGTATCTCCATTGTCAATGATTGTAAGCCATGTGCGTTTCGTGAAATGAAATTTCAGTTCAATGAAATAATTATGTAACATTTTCACTTCACACACATACACGCACGCACACACACACACACACACGTGCGCGCGCGCGCGCGCGCGCACACACACACACACACACACACACACACACACACACACACACACACCAGACAGAGAAACAGACAGACAGACACAGAGTGATCCCGCGACCCCTTGGGCGATGGCAACATTAATTTTACCTACAGACACTCCCCGAAAACAGATTCCTGTTGCATAAAAGACGATAAAAAAAATGATTAAAAAAGGTGGGGCCGGAGGGGTGTGGGGGGCACACAATAAAATTCCCACTCACACCATCCAGGTGAACGTGGGAGTTGAACGTGGGAGAAAGCTAGCAGCCCAAAGATAAAAGAAAGAAAGGAAGAAAGAAAACAAACAACAACAAAACGACTGACTTTGCGCGTGGGGCGGCTGGCTCATCACCCACATAACAAACCGCTCGTTAATCAGTCAATATGTGAAATACCAACAGAGTCCTCGGCAACGACCACAGATGCTGAGTCAGCAGGATTGCCAAGGGACAAAAGGTCGAGGTTCGTGTGGCCCTCACATCGCGTACGACAGTCTGCCAGGTAGGTCTGCAGGGCTCAGGGGGGCGGGGACAGCTGTCAATCTGTCACAACAGGCAGAGGCGGCCAACTGACAAGAACGCAACGCAGTCAACTTGAGACAATAGATACAAAGCAAACAACAACAACAACAACAAAAGAAAAGAAAAAGAAATAAAGAAAGAAAGAAAGAAAAACAAAGAGCAAAATCTGAAGAGAGATAAGAGGAAACTCTATGTTTGTGTAACTATGTGTGAACAAAATATTGATAATGATTATTGGTGACTGCTATGGATGAACGTCAAACGATTAGCGGATTTAAACAAACTTCTTTTGCATTTATACTGCTCATATATACGTAAACATAATACAAAAAGAACGAAAAAACATGGAAGAAAAGTATACATATGTTCGCATCCAGAATATGGCGTTTGTGAATCAAACATGTACATGGGGATAAGAAAAGCAAGCCCACATGCCCGTGTCAGGATCATATATGAATAAGGACAATATGAAGTCTTTGAAAGGACACTTAAAAATTGGGGGAAAACCCCTCTTCAGCCCAATAACACCCCGCAGAGAAAAAAGCACCAACAATAATATCAATACGTATGTCCCAAAATATAGGAAGTCGATATACATCCAGACAAGCAAATGATATTACGATGAAGGCGTTTGTGGGGAAGGCATGTAAACCGGGAAACACGTAAAGGTGAGCTGACTATTGTCGTAGCCACTGTTTTTGTTGATGGCGGCGTTGTTGTTGCTGTTGTTGCTGTTGCTAAATCATCCAGATTACAGATTACAGAATACTTTATTATCTCAACAAGATAGATGCATGCAACCTTTGGTACGTTTCCTTTTTCTTTCTTTCTTTCTTTCTGGGTTTCGTGATCTTCATTTGTTGCTTTCTGTCTTTACTTTCTCATTCTTTCTTTTTCTTGCTTTCCTTCTTTCGTGTCTTTCTTTCATCCCTTCTGCTTCTCTCTTTCCTTCTTTCCTTTCTTTCTTTCCTTTCTTTCGTCGCTTCTGTTTCCTTCTTTCCTTTCTTTCGTCCCTTCTGTTTCCTTCTTTCCTTTCCTTCGTCCCCTCTGTTTCCTTCTTTCCTTTCTTTCTTTGTCTTTCTTTCGTCCCTTCTGTTTCTCTCTTTTCTTCTTTCCTTTCTTTCTTTGTCTTTCTTTCGTCCCTTCTGTTTCTCTCTTTCCTTCTTTCCTTTCTTTCTTTGTTTTCTTTCGTCGCTTCTGTTTCCTTCTTTCCTTTCTTTCGTCCCTTCTGTTTCCTTCTCTCCATTCTTTCTTTGTCTTTCTTTCGTCCCTTCTTTTCTTCTTTCCTTTCTTTCTTTGTCTTTCTTTCGTCCCTTCTGTTTCTCTCTTTTCTTCTTTCCTTTCTTTCTTTGTCTTTCTTTCGTCCCTTCTGTTCCTCTCTTTTCTTCTTTCCTTTCTTTCGTGTCTTTCTTTTTCATCTTTTTGTCTTGACTTTCTCCTTTCGTTCTTTCCTGGTTCTCTTCCTTTTCTTTCTTTTCTCCCCTTTTCTTTCGGCTTTCTCTCTTTGCTGCTTTCTTTCTTTCTGTTTCTTGTTTTTTATTCTTTCATTCGTTTCCTTCCTTCTTTCTTTCTTTGCTTCATTCAGTGTGTGTGTTGAATTGGCACAAACAAAATGTTACACCGTCGTGGAGGAAAGATCGTATCAGCTCAGTTTCAGTTTAACTCTCTCCATACGAACGGCGAAAGAGACGACGTTAACAGCGTTTCACCCCAATTACAATCATCAAAATATTGGAAGCGGAAGGCTCTTATACTGAAGAGGTGAATGTTGACAAAGAATACCACAATTCTGACGACGGAAGCTAAAGGTTGGGTCATTCAGACACCCACTGGACATCCGAGGGGTCTGTGTAGAGGAGAAGAGAGGACTGGCCGTACTGAGTGAGTTAAAGGAGGTATCAGAGCGTTCTGACAGACACATTTACGCAGCATCATATCTGCTGTATTAAAACAACAACAACAACAACAACCAAAAAACAAAACAACACCAAAGCGACCGATCCGAGTAATTGTTCTGAACGCACATATCTGAAGTAGAGAGAGAAAAAAACAAAAAACAAAAACAAAACAACAACAAAAAAACAACAACCCCCACACCACTACTTGGACAAACATCAATGCTCTCGCTGCGTATGTAATACGATACACTACTAAGCAACGCGAAACAGTGAAGTTAACTTATTAAAACAGAAGTATGTTTACCTCCTTTTATGATCCTTTAAAAAAAAATCAAACTGAAGACAAACATCAGTACCAGAAGCAGCCACAACAACGACAAAGATAATATTGATAATGTTGATGATGGTGAAACTACAACTGCTGCTATGCTACTACTACTACTACTACTACCACCAGCACCAGCACCACCACCACTGACAACAATGATAATACTCACAATAAATAATAACACCACCACTACGACTACTACTACTGAAGAAGATTATGGTGAGTGTGATGACGACAATGATGATGGTGACGACGATAATCATGATAAAAAAGAAAATAATTCATCATAACCCTTTTCATGATGTTGTTACCAAACCTTCCCTCTACCCTGACCACACGTAACTCACCCCCACTGCCAGTTTTTCCCCTTCGCCATCAAACCATGTCATTCCTGCCTTCCATGTCCAGTGACGATGGAAGAGAGGTCTGCCTGTTTACATTATTAACATACCTATCCAAGACACTGATGACACCAAAGACCCTAACTACACACACACACACACACACACACACACACACACACACACACACACACACACACACACACACACACACACGCACACGCACACACACAGATATACATATATATATATATATATATATATATACAAGACATGTTTCTTTTTAATATACACTTTAAAGGAAAGTGACTTGTTTGTGACTTGCAGAACATACTCTCTGTCTTGTTCGTTTTCCAAGCATGTGACAGATTGAAAATGAAACGCATTGTTAAGGGTCTGTTAAATGCTACTTACTGATGGTCGTTTACAATGATCATAAATTAATCTTGGTTTTGGGATCACATTACGAAACTACAGTACGTGAAATATGGTGGGGTTGTTTTTTTTTTTTGTTGTTTTTTGTTGTTGATTTTTCCATTTCTGGTATTCTAGACCAGTCATTTTACAGATCTTTACTACGAATGTCAACGGGACCATGAATCCTAGTCTACAATTCAACCATTGTTATATTTATTACATATTACAAAGTCAGACAGACAGATCAGCGTCTGACTTCACGAATGTTGGCAATGTGGGAGGGATTGTCACTCCCATACTGGCCTGTCCAGGCACAACCCGACGCTGTATCAACCACCATCCAGAACGCCACTCCATGGGAGACTGACGGATAGCTGTCCACTGTTATGATACAGCCATTGCTTTATAGAGTGCTGAGAGAGAAAGACAGGTGGTAGGGAAGATGATGGGGCGGTAGGGTGTGGAGGTGAGGGGGTGGTGGGTGGGTGATAGGTTGGATTCAGTTAAGTACAATGATCCTGAAAGAATAATTTCTATGGGATAAAGAACAATGACAACAAGAAAAAAAACAACTCCCACTGAACTTTGAAAAAGTATCTTGTGACAAGATCAGGTTACTTGAAAACAAAAGCTGGCCATCATTTTTTTTTTGTGGCTGGCGACCTTGAACACAGGTAAAAAAGAAAAAAAACGAAGTACACTTTGTGCGTACACTTTGTTGTGTGAAATATTACGATCACCTGTGGTTCAGCTAGGATTAATAATTCCCAGCTGTGACATTTCGAATGAGTGTGCGCGCGCGCGCGCGTGAGACAGACAGAGAGAGGGGGGAGGGGGCGAGATAGGGAGAGATAGAGAGACAGAGAATTGCCTCTTTCCACAGGAGTTTAGGGAGTATCGAGGAACAGTTTGCAGAGAGAGAGAGAGAAAGAGAGAGAGATTTTATCGTTGTGTACATGGGTGCGTCGAGTATGTATGTGTGCGCGCGCATTTTATGTGTGTGTACAGAAACAGAGTGTGGGGGAGACTTCACGCGCGTATGCGCGCTCTTTTGTGGAAGAGAGGCAGTTGACATGCGCTGTAGACACTTAAGTCGCGCATGAGCATGTCTTACTTTATGTGGTGACAGTATGATCGATGGCGGCGTAAGAGGCAATTGCGCATTTCGGTATCTTGGCAGTGACAGTGTTTCAGGAAGTTTCTCAAGTGATCGTGTGTACGCGCGCATGTGTATTCGAGAGATAACTGAGAACTCGGTACTCAAAACGTTCTTTCTTCAAGGATCAACATTTTAGGCATGGCTTATTCTTCCAGTCTGTCCTGGATGATCTACATCCATTACAAACAGTGCACGCATATATGAAGAAGACAAAAAAAAAGAAGAAACGTCTTCATGGAGAAGTACATACATGATGAAGAACACACACACACACACACACACACACACACACACACACACACACAGATTGACGGAGGGAGAGAGAGAGGGACAGACAGAGAGAGAGAGGGAGGGACAGACAGAGCTCAAATCAGTGCATGTGTACGTATTGTGTGTGTATGTGTGTGTGTGTGTGTGTGTGTGTGGAGGGGGTGATGTGGGAATGGGGCGCTGTGGCCATTACCCGTGCTGTACATCTCCGAACACGCGCGTTTGTGTCTCGGTTTGTTGTCAGCGTGATGGAAGTAGGCCCTAAAATGTCACAGGTAATTACACACTTCAATACCTGCACGCGCGCGTGCGAGTGTGTGCTTCTGAGTGTTGGAGAGACAGACAGACAGACAGACAGAGAGACTCAGATTCAGATTCAGATGGTTTATTCATTAATGTTGGGCCAAGGCCACTCATGAAGGGGAATGTGAACAGACAATAATCCTATTTTAGATATAAGGATCAAAACAATGCAGCTATTGATATATCAGGTTAATCAGGAACATTAAGAAGTGAGAATTTCCCTATATCTAAAGGCTTTGTAGAAAAACAGAGATTTCGCACAACATCATGGTCAGCGCAAGGCAACAAAAGAACCAGTTTGAAAAGACCAAGTTGTCGATAGTATCTGGGTCGAATAAAAGTTTCTCTGACTTCTTTCAGTACTTCACAACAAAGAACAAAATGAACTTCATCTTCTTTAGAACGTTCACATGTAGGACAAATCAAATCAGATTCTTTAACATTTATGTATCACAGATACAGCCAAATCAGAAATACCCAGTCTAAACCTTGTCGTGATATGTTTTGTATGTTTATCAAGATTCAGAAGCAAATATTGTTTCACAAAATGCGAGACACAAAATGTTCCGTTTAACTCAAATCTTTCACCAGTAGAAATATGCTGATTCCATTCCTGCCATCTGCAATCTATTAGACTTTGTCGAAAAGCGTTTATAAAACCGACTTCACAGTCTACACCTTGATTTAGCCACATTAGCCACACATGTCCAAAGCCATGTTTAAAAAAACAGATGCGCACATTTGATGCCCATTTTGGTTTTACCCCAGCAATCCAGTTCATGTAACATTTGGTAAGCTTTGTATGGCAGTCTAAAATCTTCCATTTGTAATATTCTTAACCTATAGTGAATACAACTAACTGCAGAGTTAACAGATATTGGATATTGATTTGCTTCACCATATACTAAATCATTTGTTGTCCGCCTGCCTACACCCAAAAATCGTTTAACTGCAAATAAATGAACAGACTCACAATGGACAACAGCTTTGTCTAAACCCCATAATTGAGAACCATACTGCACAACTGGTTGCGCTTATGCATCGAACAGTTTGATAAATAACGCAAACGAATTATCACTAAGAACATATAACTTTTGCATAATACGTAATGGAGCATTTTTGTCCCTACTAGCAAGATCTGTACATGCAACAACGAAGCTAAGACGAGTAGAAAAAAGAATTCCCAAATATTTGTAAGCATTCACCACAGGCATAGTGATACCGTTATAAACCCATCTTTCCCTTGCACCTAAATACCCACCCTTTCGAAAAACAATTATATTACTTTTGGACATGCTGACGTTTAATTTAAGTGACAGAGCTGCCCTGTGTAAATTATTCAGTTGAGTTTGTAAACCAACATCAGTTTCTGAAAACAAAACCACATCATCAACCAAAAGGAGAATGAACAGTTCAAATGGATCATTTAAGAATGTTGCTCCAGATGGATCATTTAAGAATGTTGCTCCATGCATTCCATTGTTAATAGCCTCTAATGCTAGCTCATTTGTAAAGACAGAAAATAATACTGGGCTACATGGGTCTCCTTGCCTTACTCCTGCTGTACAATTAACATAGTCCATTAATCTTGTGCCGCATCTAACTCTTGCTTTAACATCATCATACATATTTTTAACACATTAATGCAGTTTATCTTTGATACCATTTTTAAACAAAATAGACCAATGGAATCAAACGCTTTTTCAAAGTCGATAAACGCTACATAAAGTTTACGATTAAATGAAAGCTGTTTCTGTATGATTGCAAGCAATGTGAACATGTGATCAATGGTAGAATATTCTCTTTTGAAACCTGCTTTATGCTCACCAGTAATATTATTCTCTATCCACTCTAGTAATCTGTTATTGATAATCAAACCAAATACTTTACTATTTACATCACTAAGACAAATTCCTCTATAATTATTGGGATCGTTGGTATTATCTTTTTTTGAAAAAGTGGCAAAATAACTCATTCAGTCCAATTTAAGGAAAACTCTCCATTTTCAAAAAACCTATTGAACAATTTCAGGAAAAACTCCATTACTTGCCTGTTATCATTCTTTAATAACTCACTTATTATGCCATCAGGACCAGCTGCTTTTTTATTCTTAAGTTTTGTTAAGTCTAGTAATATCTCTGTTTTCGTTATAGGGCGGTTCATGTATTCATCATTTTCTTCGTCTTCAATGAATCTAAAATTTTCTACTTTTGTATCCAATACAGATTTAAAGTCATTGATGTCAATATTACTTTTAGACTGTTTGTGTTTAAATGAAATTCTACGTACTGTATCTCAAATTCTTTTAGGTTTCTTACCGAATTAACTAGATTACTCAGCATTTCATCATTGAATTGTTTTCTTTTTCTCTTCACTAAATTTTTGTATTCACGTCTGGCAATAAGGAACTCTTGTCGATCTTCAACCTTTGATGTCCTTCTACACGTTCTTAACAAAAACCTAACATTACGTCTACCAGCTTCAGACTCCTGATCAAACCAATCAGAGAGAGAGAGAGAGAGAGAGAGAGAGAGAGAGAGAGAGAGAGAGAGAACGTATATATACACAAATACTTTTTTTTTTAAACAAAACACTTTTTCATATATCAAATGATATGAAACAGCAAATACTACATAGTTTTGTCCTTGTTTGTTTTGTCTTTGGTTTAATCTCGTTTACTGAAGTACAATTTTGACGTAAGTATACGCATGTGAAAAAGTTGTCAATGGTTGGTTTTCTTTACGATTTCTGTAAGTACGATACACATGCATTTAGTACTTTAAAAAAAACAAACAATAACCCTCCCCCCCTCCCCTCCAATATGCCCTCATCAACTTATCCCAAAGCATGAACAAAAGCAAATTAACTAAAAACAAAAGAATAACAAAACCAGAAACAGAATTATCAGTAAATACGGAAAAGGGTGAGTGGTGGTTGAGGGGGTCAGGGACGGGGTGGGGGGGAAGCTGAAGTAAATGTGTGTGTGTGTGTGTCTGTACTTATGAGTTTGTGCGTGTGTGGGGGAGGCGGAGGGGGGGGGGGTCTGGGGATGTCTGTATGTGTGTGTTTCACAGCAGGATATATCAAAGCTGCCAGACCGTTGTTTCAAGAAAGTCAAAAAAAGAAATCTACCACAACAGGATGTCATGGCATCAGAAATAGCGCTCACGTTCTCACGTACCAGCACGTATAGCCGTCCTGTGAACCGCGGTGGTCTTATTAAATAAGACAGTGTTTTAAACAACAGACCAATCCTGTCTGTCGCAAAAAAAAAAAAAAAGCCTAACGTCGGTGAGCAGTTCGTTATACATGTTGAATCAGACAAAATCAGGCTCAGGAGCGAGAGTGCAACAACACTGCTCAGAACACTTCATTGGCTTCCTGTGAAGGCTAGTTACCATTCCAATACAAGATTGCTTGTCTCTGCTTTTAGTGTCTGTATCACAGTAACATGCCACCATATTTTTCTGATCTTCCCCATCTATACCATCCTTCTAGTATGCAACGCTTTATTGACACTTCTCCGCTTACAGTTCCTTGGTTTTCCCTTGAGACCTTCAATAAAATAAAATAAAAATAATAATAATAAATCTGTCTTTGGCCCCACTGTCTGGAACTCTCTACCTCTGTCCCTGAGAAAGATCTCAGTGCTTTGCAACCTAAAAAAACAACAACTGAAAACTAAAAAAAATTAAGACTAACCTCTTGGAAGTTCACTTCTGATGCTTGCGATAGTGCGAATGTGTGCTTGTTTCTGTTTTATTGGGTTTTCTTTATGTTGTTGGGGTGTTGTGTGGAAGGGAGAAAGGGAGGGTGAGACTGATTCTAAAGTAATATGATTTTTGTTGTGTTTTATTTGGGCATTGTGATGTGTGTGATTGGTTTTTAAGCATTTAGATTAATTTCAAGTATTGTAATATGTTCTAATTATAATGATATTAGCGTTGGTAGCCTATTATGATATGTGAATCCATCGTTTAAGTGTTCTGATTTTTTTTATGTTTTTTTTTTTACGTTGTGCGCGTTGTGTGTGTGTGTGTGTGTGTGTGTGTGTGTGTACACAAATTATTGTTAGTATTTGATGTCTACATAGGATCGTGTATGGAGGTTTTCATTCCAGTGTTTAAATACATGTTTCAAACATCCATTTTCAATTGAACAGCGCAAATAAACATGTTTTGATTTATCATTATCATTATTTATCATTACTATTGTTTTTATCATTGATATATTATTATTATCATCATTATCATTATCATCATCATCACCATTATTATTGTTTGATTTTTTCACAACGCTGGGCCAAGTGCAAAAGGCTACAACTTCAAGCTCTGCTATCGCTGCTCAGTCAAAGCTTTCCCAATCGGCCTGCAGAAAATTACAGGTATTTGGCAAATCGTCAGTTACAATCGTTTTGTTTGTTTGTTTGTTTGTTTTGTTTTTTGTTTTTTGTTTGTTGTTGTTGTTTTGTTTTTTATAGAAATGGCGTCGAAGGATGCTCATCGACAGACAAAACTGGAGAGGAGAGAAAAAGCAAGAGAGAGAGACAGACAGACAGGTAGACAAGGAATACACAGACCGAACATAGCTGACAGGTTTGAGGACCGAGGGTTGACGTGCCCCACACAACCTGTCGCAGTGCTCTCAATCAGCTGGACGTGATTGTATCCCCTGATAAGACCTCGTCCGTTGTTCGGCGTCACTATCTGGTCGACATTCGAATCCCCGTGTGATTTTATGCTTCGATTTTCTAGCATGTTCCAGGTGTGTGTGTGTGTGTGTGTGTGTGTGTGTGTGTGTGTGTGTGTGTGTGTTTATAAATACATTCGTTTGTGTCTGAGTGTCAATAAGTAGTGTGTGTGTGTGTGTGTTATCCCACCATATCCATACTGGATTTGTAAGATAAAGTTGAGGGGAGGCGGACGGTTGAGGGTGGGGGGGGGGGGGGGGAACAATATGTTACAACTACTGATTTCGCCGTTCTTACGATGAGCACAGCTGTCACCGATATTGCAAAGTATGGCCATGCATACATTTGAAGCCAAGGCCTTGAGACGGTGAACCACTTTTTCGGCGAAAGGTCGCAGTCGCAAAAGGACGAGTCGCTACGGGTTAAAGTGTATTATATTGCTTTCTATTATGTTGTACTGCAACTCGTAGTTTAAAAAAAACACACACAAAAAAACAAACAAAACACCTGATATGTACAGACAGTGACACGTGCACACCGCTTCTGCGACTTAGTTTTCTCACTCAAGGTCACGTTAAAAACACCAACACACCCTTTTTGTCCACTCCCCCACCACACCCCACCCCCAACCACAAGCCCTTACAGCGAAGGGAGCTTCTGTGAATCAGAGTGCTTATTCAATATCACGTGTGTGCGCGTGTACTTGTGTGTTTGTGTGTGTGTCTGTGTCTGTGTGTGTCTGTGTGTGTGTCTGTGTGTATGTCTGTGGGTGTGGGTGTGTTTTCATGAGTGTGCGTGAGTGGAGGAGGGGGGCGCAGGTGTTGTTGGAGAAGGGCAGAACGAAAGGAAGCTCAAGGGGTATAATGATGGGTTATTCAGGAAGGCCATGGCCCATTTCCAGGTGTGGTTGCAATTTTTTTTTTTTTTTTTTAATGTGGATTCATTAAGCATATAATCCTACAACATGTATACGTAAACAACACTGTGTTCTGGCTAATCAATCAAAAACCACGTCTGTTTAATGACTTGTAAATACAGATTATTCGAACTAACGTTTCTATTTCTTGAAAACATATAACACCTATCGAAAACTGCTTGTTCTCCTATAACTCAACGGAATATAGAATTATACTTGTATCAGATTATCTGACACAGGACAACACAGGACAAAGTGGACCTCTTTGCAGATCTAAATAAATGGCACAGCATATCGTTTGCAGTGCGTCTGATATCTTTTACTGTGCACAGTAGCATCGGCTACATCGAAACGAAACTTTGTTATGGAACATCTTATAAAACGGTTCATATCAACTACTGAATATGGTTCGAGTTAATAATTCGTTTTGAACGATCTGAACAAAGAAAATCCTTCACAATCTTCAAAATCCTGACCATGTCAGTTCCACCCCCGCCACCTGAAATCAATTCCACCTTGTTACAGTTCCAGTCCTGACATCTACAATCAATTACATGTCATCTAAAACAAAATGAGAAAACTTCGAACACAACCAACACCTTCGTTAAGCCAAACATACGCAAAAACTGCAACTTCATTAGCACTTTCGAAAGTTGGTTACCCGTGTTACCTTACCTCTGGCATCCAGTTTATACAGCAATTCATGCAGGAGGTGGGGGCGGAAAAAAGAGAATGAGAGAACGGGGTACAATTCATTTTTCTGTTGACTTTCTTTCTGTTATTCATTTCAAACATGGAAAAAATCTTCAAACTCAGATGCGAACTCTGAGCTGAGTGTATTTTTCGTACTGAGCAGGGCAAAATGCAAGAACACCCGCTGATTTTTAATTGTCATTCGTTGACATTCTGCAGAAAGTGATGAGGCCTATGTATATATCATTCTCTGAAAAAAAAAAATCCACGGGCCTCCTTCGCCTCCTTTCAAAATATTATCGCAAGTAATCGCACGTGCTTGCTGATAAATATTCATAATAAGATCTGTGCTGTAGTATTTTCCAGTTGGACGAATTGGATAGTGTAAGACCTTCACAATACAATAGAGTGTAAGACCTTTACAATATTCAAGTAATCCTCTTCATGGCGGCATCCCGCTTGCGTACAAGGAAACGTACGCCCGTGCGTACTCGCGCATGTGCCTGTGTGTGTGTGTGTGTGTGTGTGTGCGCGCGCGCGCGCGTGCGTGCGCAAGTGTGTGTGTGTATGTACATGCACTCATGCAAGCGCAGAAGTCGAGTATTTTCATGCGTAATTTTACGTGTGTGTGTGTGTGTGTGTGTGTGTGTGTGTGTGGGCGCGCGCGCGCGCGCATACATGTGTATGCAATATTTGAGTACGCACTGACCTGCATGTATGAAAATGTAGATCAGGTGGGTGGACGGGGGAATGATGGCGTGTGTGTATTTGGGAGGGGGAGGGCACGTGTGTTCACTTGGGGATTAAAGATGCTGGACAAAGCAGTATTGACATTATTATTTGAAACAAAGTCCGTTACGTGAAAGCTCCTGGTTTTGTTGGCGAAAGGCTCGGGATCCCAGATCAATAATGCTGTTGGCCACATTTGACAGATGTTTTTGATGGTGTGGTTGCCGTATGTAATGCACACACAAGCACAAACACACACACATACGCACGCAATTACACACGCACGCAGAAAACGCACAAACGGTTTACATGCGCACTCTCTCAAAGTCATACAAGATACAGACACCTATATACACTCGCGCTCGCGCACGAACACAAACACACATACACACACACGCGCGTGTGCGCGCGCGTCCGCGCGCGTACGTACGCACACACACACACACTCATACACACACACGCACACTCATACACACACACACACACACACACACACACACAACACACACACACACACACACACACACACACACACACACACACACACACACACACACACACACACACACACACACAAGAGGGATGCATTTCATTCTCTGCACTTGAGTCTGCTTCGCGATCGATACTTAGGACTGCATCTGGTGTATGTATGTGTGCGTCATTGCGTGCGTGTTTGCGTGCGTAGTATGTGTTTGCGTCTGGTGCGTGTATGAGCGTGTGTGTGGTTGCGCGTATGTGTGCATGCGTGCATATATGCGAGTGTGTGTGTGTGTGTGCGAGTGTGAGAGAGCGTGTGCGTGTGTGCGTGCGGTTTTTTGTTGTTGTTGTTGTTGGGGTTTTTTGTGTGTTTTTTTCTCTATAAATGAAATGTTTGTACTGGCGATAGACTGCTGTTTGGAACAAACCTTTGAAACTCCGAAAAAATAAAGAATAAATCAAGAGGCACAGCATTCATGGCTTATATGTGATTCCTGCTGCACAACAACAGAAAACGGAAAACACCGATGGTGGAGGGGGCGTGAGAGAGGGGAGATGGTTAACAAATGTGGTTGGTTAACAACGATCCAAATCATTCTAGTACTTTTTGCTCATCATCAGAATGACAGTTTGTCCAACCGAAAGGTGTGTGCTGGAAACGGAGCAATTCTATCTCAAGAAGCTCACATTGCTCAGCATTTCATTGTTTTACGAACATAACATAGATCTTTCAAAGCTTCAAACGTTTCCTGTCCTTATCCCGAATTTTCAGCTTCGGTATATCGTTAAAAAAAATCTCCAAACGCATTTTTGGTCTAACACACACGATAATCACTCGAGACAAGTCCAGTTCTTTCGCGGATCGGACTTAAATTTCGACCATAATGTTGTCTTCATCTTGATTTAAGTTAGGGCGACCTATGGTGTGTACAATACTGAAGTAGTTGACTGTAATACCCATACCTGTTCGAACTTATCTCTGCACTATATCACGATTGCAGAAAAACGGCAACTCACTGTTGGAATCCGTGAAAACGCAGGTGTCTCTCAGAATGATTGCGGAAGTTGGTTTTGAATGGAAATTTACAATGAAAAAAAATCTTCAAACTCAGATGCGAACTCTGAGCTGAGTGCATCTTTCGTACTGAGCAGGGCAAAATGCAAGAACACCCGCTGATTTTTTTATAGTCATTCGTGGACATTCTGCAGAAAGTGATGTGGCCTATGTATATATCATTCTCTGAAAAAAAATCCACGGGCCTCCTTCGCCTCCTTTCAAAATATTATCGCAAGTAATCGCACGTGCTTGCTGATAAATATTCATAATAAGATCTGTGCTGTAGTATTTTCCACTTGGACGAATTAGATAGTGTAAGACCTTCACAATACAATACAATACAATACAATAGAGTGTAAGACCTTAACAATACAATACAATACAATTCAGTACAATACATCTTTATTAATCAGATTGGAAGTTACATAAGCATTCAAAGGTTCGCCACTCACTCTACACAGTCTCTCAGCCTGAAGTCGAATCGAACATAATTATATAAGAATATGGCAAAAATCTAATTTGAAAGTGGAAAGGCTGAATTAAAGTATGAAAGTGATAAAAACTTAGCAGCTTAATTTATAACACAGTAAAAGAAAATATAACACGTATTTTAATGAAAACTCAGAAGCGCTATTTCCGGTTTAACGCATCATAAAGAAATACTAAGAAGCGCTATTTCCGAATAAGAGACTATGATAAAATTATCATTTTGTTTTTACAAATTCTTCAATGGCTACTTGTGTACTAAAAATTCAGTGTGAAATACAAAAACCTTTATGTACCTAGAGTCATATTTTGAAATGCAATGCTTTAGAGGAATGAGGTCTGTTTTATGAAAATTCGTTCCTATTGTATATTCAGATTAAAGTCTCATTAGTTGTGAGAATTTCGCTGAACTTAAGAGCTGTTTCTATCAATGTAACTTCTATACTAAGCAAAAGAAGTTCTTATCTGAACTAAAAGTAACAAAACGACTGCTTTCAACCAGTGTGTCAGTATGTCGATTAAATATGCTAAGTTTTGTGAATAAGCAATAAAAATGTTACAGTACCAGAACTGTGGGAATGTTGGAAATGTGATAGACTGTTCTATAATTTCATGTGCCTTTCCAAGGAGTGTATTGCCATTATGATTAGAATGTGCGGAGACAATTGTCTTTTAGTTTTACCTATTTTCAAACAAGACCCAACACCCAGTTTATATCACAGACTGAGATAAGTTTACAGTTGGGCCAACAGCAGAATGAGAGCTCTATTATCAATGGTTCCTCCAATGCAGTGGGAAATCATTTACAGTTTAGTCCTTTGTGAAGGACTATGACTCTCAGACAAGGAGGCGAAATTGCACTGGCTCTTCGAGCTGCAGCTTTGGAGTCTCCTTAGCCTTTGGGAACCACCTCAACGCCGACTTTCCTAAAACCCTCTTGGCCGAGGGAGTGGGGATGAACCTTGGGCAAGATACTCTCCACTATAATCAAATTCTAGCCAAAATAGTTGGGACGGCTGTTGCCTCTTCTGCTGTTCTGATGGTCATAGCTGGACACAACTGACTATCATATATTTTTGAAAGCGAAATTTGGTGTCGACAGACTAAGTATTCGCAATCTGTTAAAGGTTACCACACACACACACACACACACACACACACACACACACACACACACATATATATATATATATATATATATATATATATATATATATATATAATGGTAACATGTAAACAACTTATCCCTTGAGGAAGGAGCGTGATCGTTTCGAAAATTTGGAATATTTGACAGATTGATGTGTTTGTTTTCTTTTTTTCTTCTCCCTCTCTCTCTGTATGTATATATATATATATATATATATATATATATATATATATACATATATACACGCGCGTCCAAACACACAGACAACTGATGAAACACAGGGTTATTACTGACACTCACGTTGTGTGTTAACATACACGTGAGTCAATAAACGACCTGCTGTTCTTCTCCAAGTTAGGCAACAGAGAACTGGTCATACACACACATGCGCGCGCGCACGCACGCACGCACGCACACACACACACACACACACACACACACACACACAGTCAGAAGAATACAGAAAGACGGATACTGTCTCATCGTGTGTTGAAATAAATCATTTGTTTATGAAGCCGTCTGACTCACGCCATAGATTCTCAAAGTGCAATAAACAAAAGAATTACTCGTTGGAACTTCTGTTTGCTGCTGTCATTTATCGGCTTCCACCCGATTAAAAGAATAAGATAATGAAAACTATTTCTAAAAAGAAGAATATATCTTGTAAAATGAGGAAATGCTTTACAAAAACATTGAATCTTCTTATTTCTTCATTTCAAAGGTTATTGACTCTGCTCCCCCCCCCCTCTCACCACCCCCCTCCCCCCGCCTCTCTCTCTCTCTCTCTCTCTCTCTCTCTCTGTGTCTTGTTTTGGTTGCTTTCATCTTCTCTCTTTCTCTGCTTACTTCATTTTCACTAATCTGTCATCTGTTGCTTTCATTCCTTCTCTGCTTCCTTGCTCTACATCTGACCTCCCCTGAAAACGATAGCAAAAATGAAACAAAAATAAAGATGGTCATGATGAAAGATTTTGTATTGATGATGATAACAGATTTGTGATGCCGAGGAGAGTGAAACAGATGTGGGGTGATATGAGAGAGATAGATAGATAGAGAGAGACAGAGATAGAGACAGTGAGAAAGACACACACACACACACACACACACACACACACACACACACACACACACACACATACACACACAGATAGGGAGAGAGACAGACAGAGAGAGGGAGAGAGAGACAGACAGACAGACAGAGACAGACAGACAGACAGAGAGAGATAGAGAGAGAGACAGACAGGCAGGCAAACAGACAGACAGACAGACACACAGACAGATAGACAGAGAGAGAGAGAGACAGAGACAGAGAGAGAGACAGGGAGAGACAGACAGACAGACACAGAGACAGACAGACAGACGGACAGACGGACACACAGACATGTAGACAGACAGACAGAGACAAAGAAAGAAGGACATATTTGCGTCACTTTTTACCAACACAAGGGACATTTTGATGGGTGATCCCACAGCAAGAGCGGGTGACCACAGTCAGGTGACCGCCTTATTTTTCTCCATGCTTGCAGAAGGTTGTTGACCTGTGACAGTTAACTTTCTGAACCAAAGTCAGTTATCAGGACCAACACTCTACCTGTGTGCCGCTTCGCGTGCGCTGACCAGTCTAAACACGGGTTTATTGGCCAACCGGAAAGACAAGCTCCGAAACCACAACTCAAACTCGCGTGGATAGGGGATGGGGATTCCTGACCCGTGCGCGATTCTTTCCCAGTGATCTGAGATGTCTCGCTTCCTACATGGGACAAAGGCAAAAAACAACAACAACAACAACCTCCCCCACCCCCAAAAAAAAAAACACACAAAAAAACCAAAAAAACCGTATTAATCATTGAGCAAACTATGTTCTCAGTTTAGTCAGCTGTTATCGACCACGCAACCAACAATCCACTGGACATTCCATAGACAAATTAAAGCAATCTGCTCACGTGGTATGGAAGTGACCAATGGCGAAGTTCGGTCAACGTAGGCATTTAGTCAGGTGTAACTGTCAAAAAGTTAGCACCAAGCAATGCAACTGGCACCAGGCTACCAGAGTACAGCCTTGTCACGCAGTCCCAAACCAAACAGACCTCCATAGCAATATTGCCATCACCACCATCCTCCTCCATCTTCATTTAATGCATTCACAAAGCTGCTACCCTACCAGATAATTCATAGACACGGTATGGAGCAATATATCCACAAGACAAAATTGTTGGAGCAGTCTACGCATTAGCCCACCAAGCCATTCCACTGAGAGAATTTGTGGACAAAATTATTGTGCGATCTATCCAGTTGACTTAACTCCACCACACACACACACACACACACACACATATATATATATATGTGTGTGTGTGTGTGTGTGTGTGTGTGTGTGTGTAGTCAAGTCAAGTCAAAATGATCTCTATTGAGGGTAAAAGAATAAGCTTATACAGCTTTGTGTGTGTGTGTGTGTGTGTGTAGAGGGATAAAGAAAAAGAGAGAGACAGTGTGCGTGTGTGCGTGAGAGAGAGAGAGAGAGAGTCTGTTGCCCGAAACATGGAGCGGTTTATCCACTATGCCCCCACACCACTCCAGAATCCACGGGCAAAATCATGGAACAATCTGTCCGTCAGGTCACCTGCCCACTTGAGAACCCATGCACAAATTATGGGACAAAATACGTCCACTAGGCCAGCATTTCATTGTGGAATGCGTTGAAGACTCGTGGGGCAATCTATTCACTTTGGGGCTACTCAATTGGACTAGCACATCCATGGACAAATTACGGAGTATTTGTGAATCTACTTGACCACTCAGCTTGACTCACTGTTCCACTCTGCTTGGACACAACTGTTCCACTCTGCAACATTCACAGAGAATCCACAAATGATGGAGCAGTGAATCCACCATTCCATCGTGTAGATCGGAAATCCACAGACAAAAACCATGGAACCAATTTACCGTCGTATCTCCAAGCCGCCTTCTCACGGGTAGCAACAACCAGCATTGCATCTGGTGACCGAGTTTCTCTCTCTCTCTCTCTCTCTCTCTCTCTCTCTCTCTCTCTCCGCCCACTGTCAAATTACACGCGTGTCCATTCCTACCCTTCAACCCCCTTCTCCGTTTACCTCACCGTCCTCCCACCCTCCACTCTCTCTCCTCCCTTTTTTTCACCTCAAGTTCTTTGTACAGGGGATGACACAGGCTCGACTACAGAACTACTGTAACTGTTTTGTCTGGTAACTACTGAACGTAGGTGGTGGAGGGGGTTATGACACGACAACGAAATGTCAGCTGATTGGTTAGAAGGTCAGAGGTGCAGGGGCTGTCTCTATCCTCTTCAGTGCTGTCTCTCTAAGTCTCTCTGAAATGCTCTCTCTAATTTTTTTTCCAAACCATCTTTCTTTCTTTCTCACTCTCTTCCTCGGGGACTGTATCTCTCTTTCTCATGGACTCTTTCTCTCAACCATTCTCCTAATAAATCATTTCTCTCTCTCTCTCTCTCTCTCTCTCTCTCTCTCTCTCTCTCTCTCTCTCTCTCTCTCAGTAAAAAATACTTTATTTAGACTTGGGTTTGGATATGTCTGGTTGCAACAACATTTTTGTCATTATTTA
>NC_134893.1:39467582-39472582 GCF_041734735.1 Babylonia areolata | reverse complement strand
TTAAAACTTCAGCCACAGAAAGTTCCCCCCCCCCCACTCTCTCTCCTCCTCTCTCAGTGTCTATCTCACCTCCCCTCTCTCCCCTCCTCTCGCAGTGTCTATCTCACTTCCCTCTCTCTCCCCCTCTCTCAGTCTATCTCACCTCTCTCACTGTCTGTCACCTCCCATGTCTATCTCACCTCCTCTCTCAGTGTCTATCTCCTCCCCCTCTCTCCTCCTCTCTCAGAGTCTATCTCCCCTCCCCTCCTCTCCTCTCTGTGTGTCTCCACCCTCCCTCTCTCCTCCTCTCTCAGTGTCTATCTCCTCCCCCTCTCTCCTCCTCTCTCAGAGTCTATCTCCCCTCCCCTCCTCTCTGTGTGTCTCCACCCTCCCTCTCTCCTCCTCTCTCAGTGTCTATCTCCTCCCCCTCTCTCCTCCTCTCTCAGTGTCTATCTCCTCCCCCTCTCTCCTCCTCTCTCAGAGTCTATCTCCCCTCCCCTCCTCTCTGTGTGTCTCCACCCTCCCTCTCTCCTCCTCTCTCAGTGTCTATCTCCTCCCCCTCTCTCCTCCTCTCTCAGAGTCTATCTCCTCCCCCTCTCTCCTCCTCTCTCAGTGTCTATCTCCTCCCCTCCTCTCTGTGTGTCTCCACCCTCCCTCTCTCTTCCTCTCTCAGTGTCTATCTCCTCCCCCTCTCTCCTCCTCTCTCAGTCTGTCTCCCCTCCCCTCCTCTCCTCTTTGTGTGTCTCCACTCCCCTTTCTCCTCCTCTCTCAGTGTCTATCTCACTCCCCCCCTCTCTCCTCCTCTGACAGCAAGAGAAAGAATGAAAAAGAAGATGGTGATAAGTGAAAATGATACTAATAAGGTCGGGGATGAAGGGGGCTGGGTAGGGTAGGGAGAGACTGTCCGATTTCACTTGATCCGCCCCCTCTCTCCCCACTCCTACCCACCACCTCTCTTTCTCTCTCTTGTTCTCTCTTCTTCCGGGTTGTATGTCCGAAAAGCCTTAACTCTCTCCATACGAACGGCGAAAGAGACAACGTTAACAGCGTTTCACCCCAATTACCACCATCAAAATATTGCAAGCGGAAGGCTCTTATACTGACGAGGTGAATGTTGACAAAGAATACCACAATTCTTACGACGGAAGCTAAAGGTTGGGTCATTCAGACACCCACTGGACATCCGAGGGGTCTGTGTAGAGGAGAAGAGAGGACTGGCCGTACTGAGTGAGTTAAAAAATAGTGGTTTCGCTTTTCTATAATAGTTGAAACTGGTACTGGAAGGGTTGGAGGATGTCGGCGACGGGGGAGGGAGAGGAACGGGGAAGAATGTGGTTGGGGTCAAGGTAGGGTATTTGATAAACACCACAAGCAAACTACGGTTGTAGACACGCGCCTTCCGCCATTGATCGCAGCAAACAATCTTCTCCGATGACAGTTCTGAAAGGGGTCAAACAGTATACGGTTCCCAAGTAATCACCATAACAGGTCTCAAAACGAGAGACTGAGACAATGGAAAAAAACAAAGTTTGATGGAGGCAAATGAACAGTATACATCAACGCAACGCAACAGAGAGAGAAAGAAAGGACGGAAGGTTGGAAGCTAGCAGGGAAGAAAGAAAGAACGAAAGAAAGAGCGAAATAAAGAAAAACAAACTTACAAACTTGAGAATGAAAGAACAAAAGACCTATACAATGAAAGAAAGAAGAGTGTGTACATGTGTGTATGTGCTGGTTAAATAGATGGAGCAAACCACAAAGAGCAACATGATTAATATGACAAACCGAGCAGATCGACAGACAGACAGAGAGGGGGGCTGGGGGTGTGGGGGGGACAGAAGACAAGACAAATTCTTTATTATCGAGGATAATAGATAAGCACTGGCGCGCTTTTTTTCATCCAGTCCCCGTCCTGAAACAGGGTCTACACTACACAAAACTACATTATATATATATATATATATATATATATATATATATATATATATATATATATATATATATGTCCTTGCATGCACTACACAATGCTACTTAGTCATAAAATGCGAAGAGGCAGACAGAGAGGATGATACATACATATATGGATGGGTAAATCGAGGTTCTGTGTAGAGCAGGCGCTTAGCGCACGTAAATGATTCCATGACAACAAAACGTTTGTCCCTGGCAAAATTCTGTAGCAAATTCTACTTTGATAGGAAGCCATATAACTTGAGGACGAAAAAAGAAAACAAAATAAGTGAGAGAGAGAGAGAGAGAGAGAGAGAGAGAGAGAGAGAGAGAGAGAGAGAGGAACAGTGAAGTACAAGAAAAAATAGCAAAGGAAAAGTCATGCAGCAGAGTACGCTTAATAAACACAAAGAAAATCAATAACCAAACAGGTATGAACGGAAGAAATTGTATAGAGAGGAAAAAAACTAACCCAAAAGAATATAGCGACAATGTCACAGTTCTTGAAGTATCCGTTTTAGTTTCATTTTCATGGAGGTGTCAGAGCATGTGGACTGATCCATATACGCTACACCACATCTGGAGTATTTTTTTTTTAAGGCAGCAGATGTCTGACAGTCATATACCTTTGCAATATCAAAAACGAAAAAAACCAACAACCAAAAAACGCAACATGCTCTCGCACATGCATACATGAATGAATGCGAATGCGCTAGTGAACGCGAACTCGAACGCGACCGCGAACACACACACACACACACACACACACACACACACACACACACACACACACACACACAGACTTTGTTTCCACTGTCACTGCGTGGCCTCTTGGACTACCATTAAAGTTATCATACGGACTATATGAAATGCCACCCACCACAGATGTACTGGTGGTGTGCATAATCGGCTTGAAACACTGACCAGGGAGTATCGAAATATTTGACTGAATCTGTTGTTAAATTTCTTTGTTTTTCGTTTGCGAATACTCTAGTGTTTTCTTTCACACACACACACACACACACACACACACACACACACACACACACACACACACACACCACGCATTCTCTCTCTCTCTCTCTCTCTCTCTCTCTCTCTCTCTACCTGTGTGTCTCTGTCTCCCTCTTTCCACCCCTTTCTCTCTTTACAACGGCAGATGTGTTAAAAAAAAAAAAAACTGCCAGTGTGCTAAAATATGTGCTAATATCAGTGCTCTCTCTCTCTATCTGTACGTCTGTCTGTGTGTCTCTGTCTCCCTCTTTCCACCCCCTTCTCTCTCTACAACGGCAGATATGTAAAAAAAAAAAAAAAAAAAAAAAAAAATCGGTCAGTGTGCTAAAATATGTGCTAATATCAGTGCTCTCTTTCTCTCTCTCTTTCTCTCTCTCTCTCTGTGTCCCTGTCTCCCTCTTTCCACCCCTTTCTCTCTCTCTACAACGTCACTGTGCTAAAATATGTGCTAATATCAGTGCTCTCTCTCTCTCTCTGTCTTTGTCTCTGTCTGTCTGTCTGTCTGTCTCTCTCTCTCTCTCTCTCTCTCTCTCTGTCTTGGAAAAGACCAGAAACGTGACAATATGTACAATAACTTACTGCGAAGACATTTTGCCCATTGGCAAACAACAGGACATACAGATGTCAAAGGTGAGTATTTTTCCCTTTGGTTTTGTTGTTGTTGCTATTGTTTTTTTGTTTTGTTTTTTGTTGGTGTTGTTGTTGGTGGTGGTAATGGTGGTGGAAGTGGCCGTGATGGTATTGCTGTTGTTGTTGATGTCTTAAGAAAAAAAATCTGAAGCTACATGTTTCTTGTTGTGTGGTTTCACGGGGGACGGCAGGAGGGGGGCGGGTAGGTAGTAGGGGCAGCGGGGGGGGGGGGGGGGGGAGTGGGAGGGGGGACGGCGTTGCGGTTTTGTTACCTGTGAAAGTTTCATTCCACAGCTTGACACCCTCCCAGAGATGACGTTCATCTTCTGACACGGATGCATTAGAAGACAATGCTCCAGGCACTGAAGCCGGCAGTATCCGGCTTGTCCCTGTTTCGTTCTGTCTCTGTCAATGTGTCCGTCTTTCTGTCTGTCTGTCTATCTGTCTTCCTCTCTTCTTCTTCTTCTTCTTCTGTGTGTGTGTGTGTGTGTGTGTGTGTGTGTGTGTGTGTGTGTGTGTGTGTGTGTGTGTGTGTGTGTGTGTGTGTGTGTGTGCGCGACAGACAGACAGAGAGAGAGAGAGAGAGTTCCATCTCTCAAATGCGCAGCTCTTTCAGTTTTCTCTTTCGGTATTTCTCTTTCTTTCCGTTTGTTTGCTTGTTGTTGTTTGTTTGTTTGTGTATTTCAGCTTCTCTCTAAGTCTCTCTAATATGTTCTTTTGTCTTATTTTGTTTGTTTTGTGGCTATTGTTGTTGATGTTGTTAAAGCGATTGTTTCTGCATTTGTGTCTATCTTTCGTTTCCTTCGCATGATTGTTTTTGCTTGGTTGTTTGTTTCTCGCTTCTGTGATTGTTTCTTTCATTCTGTGTTTGAATGGTTAGAGAAAGTGGGAGGGTGGAGGCCCATGACTGTGACCAAATGTGCCCTAACTTTTGTCTGACTAAGTATAAAGTTTTTATTCTTCTTAATCTTCGTTTCGTCCTTCAGAAAATAATAAGAAGGAAATTGTACGTTTCAATTTTTTTTCTTTTCTTTTCTCTCTGTCTTTTTTGTTTGTTTGTTTTATTGGGGGGGGGGGGGGGTTCTTTGTTTTTTTAATGCGTGCGCACGTTTTATTTCTGAAAACGGTCACACATATATGTTTTCTGTAACCGTTTTAAGAGCGCGATGGTCCTCAATCTACTAAAGGACCTAACAAAGGTAATGTGTTCTGACGTTACGGCAACCCTGCAATTATTCCATTTCGGTGATGGAATATGCTTATTCTTTAATTATCAATTTTGTACATCTACTTTGTTGGTGAATTAGCAGCAAAACCGTTCTTTATTCCACAGAAACTACATTGAATTTGAAAACCAAATTCAACTTTTAAAAAAAGTTTGTGTGTGTGTGTGCGCGCGCGCGTGCGAACAGAATGAGAAGACTATTAGT
>NC_134893.1:39445082-39462582 GCF_041734735.1 Babylonia areolata | reverse complement strand
ACACACACACACACACACACACACACACACTAAGTGATTGCATTGACTTATCATCTTCCAGCGGCCAATCAACAATGAAGCAGTGTTCTCTTCAGCCGCACACAACTGTGTCGAGTGACGACGTAATAATAATTTAAAAAAAGAAAAAAAAAAAGAAGAAATCTTTTTCTTTAAAAACAAACAAAGAAACGAACCAAAAAATACTCACGTTGCTGTGTTCGGGCCGCCACTGTTCCCAGCCTTGAGAATTAGCTGACTTTCCCGCTAAACTTCGATCAGTAACCAATATCCGATTTTTCAGTCTTTTTTTCTTTTTTCTTTCTTTCTTTTTTTCCCCCCAGTTCACTCGCTTCCTTTGACAGAAATACTTGAAAATCATATCTGATTTCCCCGCTAAACTTCAATCAACAACCAATACTCGATTTTCCAGTCAATTTTTTCCAGTTCAGCCACTTCCTTTGAAAGAAATACATGAAAATAGTACTGACAAAAAAACAGTGAGTAATCGGTGTGTTGACTGGATACAGCATGCAGACGACATGCCGGTCCCTCAGATCTTGGGGATAACTTTTTATGCCATGAATAGGCTTTCCCTCACGTAATGAGACTTTCGAGAATTTATTCAACTTGGAATTCCTTGAAGTTTCGTCGAAAAATTACGTATTCATCACCCAGACACAATGAGACACAAACACTGAAATACTGATCGCAGTGAACGCACAAACCATTATCGCAGGAACAAAGCAAGGGAATGAATCGTAATTCACAAATTCGGTATGTGAGTTGTAATTACTTCCCTTATTACCAGTCGTGCGCGCAATTTCTGACCCCATCATCATCATCTCTCTCTCTCTCTCTTCAAATATCATGTCTTTTTTGTTTTTGTCATAAAAAACGGATTGTAAAAAAATGAAAAAAAACAAAACAAAAAAAAAACAACAACTCAATCACAGAGCATTAAAAAAAAAAATCAATCAATAACTTTATTGGTCAACTGAATTCACAGATGACGCTACATTGGTATTACCACCCTCCACACTCAGTTCCTCCTCCCTCACACACACACACACACACACACACACACACACACAAACACACAAACACACACACACACACACACACAAACACACACACACACACATCTCCACCACCACCCACCACCACCACCACAGTTTCCCCTCCAAACTCGCGCTCGGTTCGGGGCGATAAATACATGGCTCGACTTGTTTAACACCGGATTTCCGCGACGTCGAACAACCAGTAAGTCTGCATGCAGAAGATCAATAGATATATTGAATTTGAAGGTCCCGAAATCCATCACAATAATTTGGAGTGCAATGGAAACACTAACATACACAGAAACCCCTAACCTCCCGCCCTCTGACCTTTAACATGGATTATGGCTGTCTTTATGGTGGAGTAAAAACACAAAACACCCATTCCATTAAAAAAGAAACGAAAAACAAAACAAAAAAACAAAACAAAAAAAAAACAAAAAAACCCAAACACGGGTGAATTTAGGAGTTATGTAATTGTCCACGAACGCAGAACTGTGGGTGGGGAGGAGTTCAGTTCAGCTCGGTTCAGTTACTTGAGTGGGCGTCAGTGCGTTCGGACAAATTCATGTACGGCTTCTACGACACGTCAGCTAAGCAGCTCTCTGACCAGCAGCGTAACCCAACGCGCTTAGTCATGCCTTGAGTAAGAAAAAAATACCCCCCCCCCCTCACCCCGCCACCCCAAAAAAGAAAAGAAAAATAAGAAAGATAATAGGTAGTCGAATACCAATAATCCAAGCAGTTCATATGTCGACGTATGTGCTCTCTGTAATGTTATGTTTGAAACTCATCACATCTTAATGTGCGCGCAGTTCTGCACGCTTTAGACTACTCCTCTCTCTCTCTCTCTGTGCTGGTCAGACAGCTGCTAAGCAAATGTGTCGGTGACCGAAGCCGTACATGGACCGTTTATCCGAACGTCAGATAGGTTTAACAATTTTCTTCTGTAGCCAGTGTTGGAATATGTTGCATGGTCCATTGATGGATGAATGAACGGAGTTATTATGTGTTGGGTGGCCTGTTGGTTACTATCATTTTTCTTCAAAGAAGGAGCATTGTTTTGATTAATTATTTGCTTTCACCATTTCATTCGTTTATTTTAATGGTTTGTTATAAATTGAAAGTATGTTGATACATTCACCCATGTCATAAGGACCTCAAGGCCAATGACATTTGTGTCAAAGCGTCTCTCTCTCTTTCTCTTAAAAGCTATCAGGTTCCGTCCGTCAGCTCCCATTATTCCCTAACTCATAGAATGGTGAACTGAGATTTCCAATATTCTCCCTCTACTTCCCTTGGCTCGGAGTTAAGGTATGCCTACTTGGCTGCTGCCGTGTCAGTTTCATGTGGCACATCCTTCATATCTTATTCATCACTGCATCTTCAGTCGTGAGTCATGTGATTCAGGATTGTCCAGATCCAGACAAAAAAATTCTGACAGTCTATGTGAAAGATAACCACAGTGTGTGTGTGTGTGTGTGTGTGTGTGTGTGTGTGTGTGTGTGTGTCTGTGTCTGTGTGTGACTCTGATACACACTGCAGCGAAAAAAAAACCAAACCAAACTTATATATATATAAGTGAATTACTTTGTTGAAATGTGTTCTCTATTCGTTACTAAACCGGGAATGGCGTCACACATTCTGCGCGAGTCATTGTAGACCGGCAAGTCAGTTGTGAAAAAGCCGTCTGCTATATATCTTGTGCGTGAAGCAGTATCTGAAGCAAGCAAAGCGCTTGGTTACAGTTATTATAATTATATAAAGCTTCGCGCTTAAAAAAGAAAAAAAAAGACTTCTAAGCACATTCGAACCTAGGATGTTCGGGCCAAGAACGAGTGGTTATGTACACTGCGCTAACGCGGTATTTAACGATGATGTTAAAAAATTTTTTATTTAAGTATATACATTAAGCAGAATAAACCGAGAACGGTAATCGAAGTGAAAACTCCGTTTAAATCATGTTCTTTTGGTATATCTCGGGCATTTAAGAATTTCTTTCAAGTCCGAGGTAAAGGAGACGTTCCCATCGCCTGAAACACACTGCAATATGTGTTCGATCTATCTGCAGAAATCCGTGTTCGACAATCATCGAAAGTACGACACCGTCCATTCAATTTCTCTATTCTATTCATTCTAGTAAACCCAGTATCCACTTAAAAACATTCATATGCAGTAAACACGTCGATGATTATTTAAGAAATTCTTTTAATTCGTCGGTAAAAGAGACGTTGCAATCGCGTCAGGCTTTGCAGCATGTCAAGATCTGCACAAACCAGTGTTGACAAGGCTGACCTTAGTGAAACAGTCGATTCAAATTGTCTTTTATGTTCACTCTAGTTAATTCAGTGTGAACTTTCGAATATTCATATGCAGTAAACACGTCAATAATGTAGTTAGTGTCACTGTATGTGTTCTGTCTAGAATTTGTATTTCTTTGCTTTTAATTACGAACAAGAAAAACGTGGTCATGGCATCTTATTACAAGACGTTCGGGCAGCTCCAAAGGGTAACAGCGTTTTCGGAATCCAGAACCAGCATCATTTGAAACATTGTAACTGAACATGGTGTTTGTTCAACTTGACAGGCACAGATAGTTTCAGCTGCTGCTCATCGAAGCAAAGACCAGTTACCAGAAAGTATCAATTAAAGAGCGAACGTGTGCACGTTGCATGGCTTGGCATCATAAACAAAATAACGATAGACACATAGGTAACTAAGTAGTAAATAATCGATACACATACAATTTACAATCATGGACAACATGTGTTCAGGTCATTCACACACGCGCACGCACGCACGCACGCACGCGCGCGCGCGCACGCACACACACACACACACACACACACACACACACAAGAAAGTAACAACACAAAAGATGGTCGTTAATGTGTAATTGTAATGTAAAATTTGTACCAGCGCAAATCAAACCATCTTCATAAGCTGGCTGACTACTAAGGCCAACTCGGGTTCTAAATAACATAAAACAAGGGGGCAGTCCTTTAAATGCTTGCAATGCTACACACACACACACACACACACACACACACACACACACACACACAACTAATATCACTTCAGGTGGAAAGACGTTAAACTGAAGACACACACACACACACACACACACACACACACACAAACAAACAAACAAACACACACACATACACACAGAGAGGTTTGACAAAAACCCACTTCCTTCTCAATACATCACAATCCAAAAAATAAGGATGTGTTCATGTCATGCTCATGCGAAAAAAATATAATAAAGGCATGGTAAACTGGAACATTGATATTAATGCATGGTAGCTAATAGACATCGCGCAAAACTTGAAATCATATACTGACATGGCTGCTAAGGTCCCAACATTTCATTCTGTTAAAAATCATACACAGATCAATCAACTCAATGAAAACTCATTCCCCGCATAAAAACAACAACACTCTACTGATTCCATAACGGACAATATGTCAATGTAAATCAATGCATAATAATCGAAACAGCGCGGCACTTTTCTGATAAACAATTTCAGAGTAATTGTTGATGGGGGGGAAAAAAAAGGAGACAAGTCACTGAACAGTTCATACCAAGGACAGTGTTCATCTGGAAAAGAGCACATCCAACTAAAACAATTCTAAACCCTCCTCCCCCCCCCACCACCATCCCCCCAAAATCATCACAACAAGGAAGAAGTTTTCTTCTCTTTAATAAAACAACGAACCAAGAAAAACGTCAGCACTGATTGTCAATCTATATATTTTTTTTTAAGAAATGCAAGAAAGGCTCCTGAAGGATATGGCCAAATTTTTTTTTTTTTTTTTGGCGAAACAGCCTAAAATACAGGTTCTAAACACCTCCAAAGGTTTTAAACTGATTTTCTGATTGCATGCTTGCTTTTGATGGTTTTCTTTGGTAAGCTATCAAAATAACAGATATATATTTGATAATACTATACTGTACTATACTATACTATGCAAGACGATAATTATGATATAATATATCTCTATAATACTGCTTTAATATCACTACAACACATAACAATACAATATAACGTAATTATTGTAAACGTAATAGAATATCATATAATATCATATGCAGATGATAAAATTGTCATATAACACAACACCATAGCCTCACGTCATATAGCATATAATGACATCAGCTAACAGAATACAGCATAGCACGTCAAGTCGCGGCGGCGGCATAACATAACATGGTCAAGCCACGACGCGGCGGCTATCAGACGCGACAACTATGTGCCATGTCAGAAGAACACAGGATGCGACGGAACATGAAAGGGAGGTATGTCATGTAACAGTGTCCTGAAGCTGAATCACCATTCCCATGCCCACAGCAGTGACCCTCACCGACACAGAGCAGGACAAGCGGACAGGACAGAGCCTGTCTGTAAAGCGAGGGTCCCTGGGGTTCTAACAGACCAGTACCAGGTTTTTCCTCCCATTCCTCTCTCCTCCCGACCCCCACCCCTCCACTCCTGCCCCCACTTCAGCCTCCCTCCACCCTACAAAAAAATTCTAATTCGACTATAAAAACAACACCAGCAACAACAACAACAACAAAAAAAAACAGGAAAAAGACTGGAGCTGAAATATGGCAACGTGTATGTGAAGGCAGCCCAAATTTCAAACAGAGAAGTGTGTTGTGACGATACAACAATAATATGATATACATCTGACGAACGAGGAGGAGGAGGAAGAGGAGAAGGACAAGAGGATATGATACAACACAGCAGTACAGTCTGCAACATCTCCACTCTCTTTCCTCGGGTGGTCTTCTCACACAAAGATTAAAAAAGAAGAATGAGAAGGTAGGAGGGTTTAGGGAGTTGGGGGGACGGAGGGGGGAACACAACAGAGTACACGAGCCATCCGATCAGTCTTCACGAAAGACTGTGTGCCACGTGACTCCATTTCACACTCTCGTCCAATCGTTTTTCGGTGTTGTTGTTCCGTTTCTCTTTCCTGGTTCCTGAACGCCATGGGTCAAAGCTTCCTCTCAGCTACTTACGCAGTTTTACTCTGAGGTTCTGTTTCAACTGGAATTTGCTTAATAAAAACAGCTCTCGTTCTCAGTCTTGCTTTTTGTTCTGCTCTCTCTCTCTCTCTCTCTCTCTCTCTCTCTCTCTCTCTCTCTCTATATATATATATATATATATATATATATATATATATATATATATATATATATGAGAAACTATAACATTGTAGCAAATTATGTACCATAACCTCTCATTTCCAGTATTGTTTCATGGAAATTTGCTTTTGTTCTTGAACATTTTGTTATGGCATGTTTTCACTTACACAAGGGGCCATGGCCTCATGAATAAACCATCCTCCCCTCTCTCTCTCTCTCTCTCTCTCTCTCTCTGTGTGTGTGTGTTGTTACGACATAAAACAGGGTTCCGGCATTTCAGGGAGTGCTGAGCCCCTTATCCCCCCCCTCGCCCCCTTTTTTTCTTTAAAGAGCAGTTTGTCCTGTGGATGCAATGTCTTGTTTATCTCTTATGTCGCATTTTATCATATCAGCAAACGTGTCAAATTTTCTCTTTTAGTTTTAGAGTTAATACAGTATTCTTCTCCTTTAAATCTTGAATCTTGAACCTTGAATCTGGAGCCTTGAACCTTGAATCTTGAACCTTAAACCTTGAATCTTGAACCTTGATCCTTTAACCTTGATCCTTGAACCTTGGATCACGTGCCACGAACCTTGCACCTTGCGTCATGTACCCAGAACCAGTTCAGGGTTTGGCGGTGAGAACGAGGAGGGCGACGATGAGACCTAGCAGCAGGGCTGTCAGGACCAGTGAGGTCAGGCTGAAGAGTCCTGCCACCTGGTTACTGTCCTGAAGGCCCCCCTCCACGTCCCCCGCCTGGACCAGCTCCACACCTGTCAACCAGCGTCATCGTCATCGTCATCGTCGTTGTCGTCATCATCATCATCATTATCATTGCCATCACGTCCCTGCCATCGTCATCACCATTATCATCATCACCATCACCACTATCATCATCGTCATCATCATCATCATCATTGCCATCACGTCCCTGCCATCATCATCACCACAATTATCATGCATCATCACCACGATTATCACCACCATTATCATCATCATCATCATCATAACCACCACCACCATTATCATCGTCATCATCATCATCATAACCACCACCACCATTATCATCGTCATCATCATCATCATTGCCATCACGTCCCTGCCATCATCATCATCACCACAATTGCCATGCATCATCACCATACCACCATTATCAACACCCTCATCGCCGCTGTTATCACCACCATCATCATCATCATTGCCATCACGTCAGTCCTTGCCATCATCATCATCATCACCACAATTATCATGCATCATCACTACCATTATCAACACCCTCATCGCCGCCATTATCACCATCAGCAGCATTATTATCATTATCATCATCACTGATCATCGTTGTAATCACTTTATCATCATCATCATCATCATCGCCAAAGCCATCATCATCATTGCCACCATTATCATCACTACCACCACCACTATTGTCATCACCTTCACCGTCATCATCATCACTAGATCTCATCATCACCATCATCATCTCCGCCACTTGATACCATCATGATCATCAACATCGCTTAATCATGATCATCACCATCATGGTCACCACCTCTATCATCATCATCACCACGGTGGTGGTGGTGATGATGATGATAATGATGATGGTGGTGGTGGTGGTGGTGGTAACGACGACGATGGTGGTGGTGGTGGTGTGGTGGTGGTGGTGATGCTGCTCATGATGGCAACGATGACGATGACGATGGTAACAACGGCGACGACGTCAATGATGATGTTCTTTGAGGTAAGAAGTGGCCCGCAGCATGGGGAGACACTCACCGACAGCCTTCAGGTCCTCTAAAGCGGCAGCCGTGCTTTCCGGGGCCACCCCTCGGCAGGCGTCTGTCACTGTCAGCACCTTGTAGCCTGCCACACCCCCAACACACAGCCACAGTGTACAGTGTGTGTGTGTGTGTGTGTGTGTGTGTGTGTGTGTGTGTGTGGGTGTGTGTGTGTGTGAGTGTGTGTGTGTGTGTGTGTGTGTGTGTGTGTGTGTGTGTGTGTGTGTGTGTCTGTCTGTCTGTTTGTCTGTCTGTCTGTCCGTCTTTCTTTTCTGTCTCTTCGTCTCTCTCTCTCTCCGTCTGTCCGTCCGTCAATCTCTCTCTCTCTCATTGTCTCTCCCTCTCACTCTCTCTCTATCTCTCCACAAACACATACATACAAAACACACACGTGCTCGTCACACACACACACACACACACACACACACACACACACACACACACACACTTCCACACCAGCCGTTCAAACGCATGCTTTTCTCCCTTTCAGAGAGATGAAAGACAAAAAACAAAAACGAAACAAACTTCCAAATATGAACAGGGAAGGAAGAGGGGACGCTATTTTGTAAAGAGGTGGGTTTTACGGTCAAGACCGGAAAGACCTGATCGCAGAGAAGGTCCCGAGACAGAAAGAACACTCTAAAACACCACTGTAACAGCCATTTGGATTCCTCGTTGGGTTTTATCCCGAGGGTCAAACCTGGCAAGCCCTGGTTAACCACGGGGTCTATGTAGACTCGCCAGGAGAGACCCTCAAGGGTAAAGTTAAACGAGTCAGAACTGACGCCCTCTAGTTGGATTTTTCCCCCATCTCCCAAACCTCCACCCTCGAAATGGATATGGGGGTCATTCTAGCCTCGTTATCATCACCATCCTCTTCCCTCATCATCATTCTAAAAAAATATAAATAAAAATAAAAATAACTGTCCTATCATTTGCACCGTTTCAGTGGTATTACTCCCATGCCCATAAGCAGCCGAGCCATGTCCAGGATAAATTTGGCCCACTTACAATCAATACAGACCATCACCATCCTCCTCCTCCATCGTCATTAAAAACAAAAATCTCCCATCATCTGCACCGTTTCAGTGGCATTACTCTCACGCCGCTCATTCCGAGTCCCCAATATGCAGCCGAGCCATGTCCAGGATAAAGCTGGCCCACTTACAATCAATACAGATCTGCTATCACCATCCTCCTCCATCGTCATTAAAAAAAAATCTCCCATCATCTGCACCGTTTCAATGGCATAACTCTCACGCCGCTTATTCCGAGACCCCCATATACAACCGAACCATGTCGAGCGACAAAATTGATTTGGCCCAGTTAGAATCAATGCAGGCTACTAACATTTTCCCCACAGAATCAATACAACAGACTGTCAACATTTCCCCCACGGGTACAATCAATACAGACTATCAACATTTTCCCCACAGTTACAATCAATACAGACTGTCAACATTTTCCCCATATTTACAACCAATGCAGACTATCAACATTTTCACCACAGGTACGATCAATACAGACTATCAACATTTTCCGCACGTTTGCTTGCGTCGGAGTATAATGGAGAAGAGATGGAAAGGTGAATAAAGGCTTGTCCAGAATGACTCCCTTCCTTCTTTCCATAGCTCGATTGAGCTCTAGAAGAAAAGGGGCTGGACCTAATTCTTTTGTTTTCTTTCAATAGCTTGATTCAACCCGTAGAAGAGAATCTCTTCTTATGTTGCGCATGATGATTTTATGCTAGTGTTTGCAACGAGCCTGTGATTGCACAACTTAATTTCCATGTGGATTAATAAAGTGTTTTTGATTGATTGATTTGATTGATTGGGGATGGATCTAATTTCCAACTAAGGGCGCCGACCTCGACTGGACACGAATGACCCCAGGTGACCTAACATCGATGGTTCCCAATGGACTGCCGGCGCTGAGACTGCGACATACGAACCCGGGTGTGGCTGTGTGGGGGACTCGGAATGAGTGGGAGTAATGCCACTGAAACGGTGCAGATGATGGGGCAGCGAAAAAAAAAGACAAAAAAGACAAACACACACACACAAAAAAAGACACCAGGTGTCATTCGAGACTAGCCCAGAATGACCCTGGGGTAAAAACCTAACAGGGGGGTAGTTTGAAGCTGTTACGCCACCGTCTCCTTACCCAGAGCACGTGCATCCTTGGAGGTGTAGTAGACACAGTAGTCCAGGGCCAGGCCAGTGACCACCACCAGCTCTATGCCGTGGGCCTGCAGTATGCCGTGCAGCTCTGTCTGATGGAACCCCCCGTTGTCGTAGAAAGCTGAATAGGAGTCCAGCTGTGCCGCAGAAAGAAATAGTTCTGTTGGTTTGGTTTGGTTTGGCTCCTCCTCCTCCTCCTTTTTCTTCTCCTTCTTCTTCACAGAACATGAATAATTTCCTGTCCGTTTGATGAGTGTGTGTGTGTGTGTGTGTGTGTGTGTGTGTGTGTGTGTGTGTGTGTGTGTGTGTGTGTGTGTGCACAAGCACACACCCGAACGCACGTACACCAGAGATGAACGAAGTCAGAATCACACGATTTGAAAGCCCTCTTCCTCCGTAACACACACTAAGAGAGAGAGACAGACAGACAGACAGGGAGGTTAAAAAATACACGAAATATGTCTGTGTGAAATCATCCTCTGCCAAAGAACAAACAACCAAAAGCACCTCATGATTAAATCAATATTAACAGTGTGATAATCCATTCTTTGACTACATTTCTATAAACAAAAAAATTTAAAAATGAATGAATAGATAAATAAATACATGATTAAACACAACTGAATAAATGAATAAAATGAAAAATCCCCGCAGTCACATTTAATCCCCAATATCCACCCCCCCCCCCCCCCTCTTACCCCGCACGAATGCCCCTTCTTCACAATGATGTCGGAGTCTTTGACTGTCAACAAGGGAGAGAAGGCTGCGGACGTGGGGCCGGAAGTGACGTCCATGACGCAGTGGTCGGGCCAGAGGGTTTGGGGCACCACAAGACGGTCAGAGAGGTCCACCCCGCTACAGTCCACGGCGTGAGGGAACTGGCTGGGCACGTGCTCTCCGTGACACAGCTGTCCTTCACGGTCCATGGACATCGATTTCAAGTCAGTTCATTTCAATTTAAAACGAAATCAAGTTGAATCCAAAACCATGTCGAATTGTGTGTGTGTGTGTGTGTGTGTGTGTGTGTGTGTGTGTGTGTGTGTGTGTGTGTGTGTACGCGCGCGTTCAAATCTATTTGACTAAAATCAATTCCAGTCCTTCATGGAACTCAACTTTAAGTCAATTCTGCTCCCCCGGGCAGCTCTGGTTTGAACTTTGTCTCTTTAAGTAGCAAAAATATGACATTAACTTTTGCACTTCAGAAGTACATAACTTCAAGCTCAGTAGTGATACTGTTTGACTTTTAAGGAACAATACCTAGTGTTCGTTATTAAAGATTAGAATGATTTCGCCCTCTCGGTATATTTCAAAATGACCGCCATGTGATAAAGCCGTGCCGAATTCCAGTTGTCTGTCAATGAAACGTCAACTGTTCGTGGTCATACAGCCCGCCATAAAATTCACTGTCCCATGATCTTGAACTGAAATCGTATAAAAATCACCAACTTTTAAAACTTCGTTTCAAACGCACACACAAGTTTCAACTGAAGCACATTTTTACTGCTACTCACGTGTAACATATACGTAATGACCGTTGTTGTTGTTGTTAAGGTTTGTTCTTCCTTCCAGACAAGGACCAAAATCATTGGTTATTTTCAATATATTCCAATCTCTGCTTTCTCTGTTAGAAGTCATGACGAAATCAGTTCTCCGCTTTGTGAGACATCGTTGTGTAGGGCTAGATGGATGGGACACGCGCACAGTGACATGCACGCACGCAGGCGCTCATGCACACACACACACACACACACACACACACACACACACACACACACACACCTCACCCTCCCAGCCAGACCTACCCTGAGCATTGTAGGTGAGGTTGAGGACGGTGTAGGGCGCCGAGCCGGGGTGCTGGCTGAAGAAGGACACGTGGTCCGCACAGTGCCAGTCCTGGCTGATCACCACCAGGTTGAACCTCTCCCCATGCTCCTCCCGCAGCTGGTTGATCACCGGGATCACCTGCAACATGGATTCACCGGGATCACCTGCAACATGGATTCACCGGGATCACCTGGATTTACCGGCATCACCTGCAACATGGATTTACCGGCATCACGTGCAACATGGATTTATCACCTGCAAATGGATTCACCGGGATCACCTGCAACATGGATTTACCGGCATCACGTGCAACATGGATTTACCGGCATCACCTGCATTTACCGGCATCACCTGCAACATGGATTTACCGGCATCACCTGCAACAAGGATTTATCACCAGCAACATGGATTTACCAGGGATCACCTGCAACATGGATTTGATCACCTGCCACGTGGATTTAGGGGGGATCACCTGAAACATGGATTTACTGGGATCACCTGCAACATAACTTTACTGGAATCACCTGCAACATAAATTTACAGGAATCACCTGGAATATATGAGCTGATTGATCACGGCATTGGAATCACATGCAACATGTGGGCTGTGCTGATTCAGCTGTTGATCACCGGATTTGATCACATGCAACATATGGGCTGAATCGACTGTTGATCACCGGAATCACATACAACATGTAGGATATATCTAAATTCTACTGGAATGACATGTAACATCATGGGCTTTATCAATTCACAGGAATCATCTGAAACGTACGGGCTGTACGTCTATCAATTAACTGGAATCATCTATTTTACTTGAGTTACAGGTAAGTTTGGAAGATAATTACGGCTTGAGTCAGGGCTTGGAACAACGTTTAGACTCGAATGATTTTCTCGGTAACCTGATTCAATGGGTTTACTAAGTAGGTGAGTGAGTTTCGTTTATTACTTTTGGTTTGGTTAGCTTAACTAGCTAGTCTTTCAATTCGTCCAACCATCCCTACGTCCGTCCGTTCGTTCGTACAAGTTTGTTCGTTCGCCTGTTCGTTTGTTCATTTGTTAGTTCTATATTCATTTATTTGATAAGCTAGTCAGTCAGTTACTTCGTCCATCCATCCGTACGTTCGTTTGTCCGGATTTTCCTTCGTTCGTTACTTAGTTATTAAATTAGTTAGCCGGTCAGTTGCTTTCAATTGTTATTATCATCCCGGTCTTGGCATCCAAAGCATTCTCTGAGACCATACACGTTTTAAAAAAAAATCGTAAGGGCTGGGGAAAGTGTTATAACAGATTAACAAAGAACAACGCCAAAACCTGCCAAAAGAAAAAAAAAATTGCAGCACGCGAGACTGTTTTCCTGTGTAAAAGATTCCGGAAGTCAGTAATGCCAACATCAGCACTCTCAGCGGTGTGGGTGGCGGCTTTCTTCGCCTGAAGCACAGGAGACCTGATGGAGATATGATGTAGGCTGTGGCGGGGGATCGTTTCACGGAGTGCTGGGTGCACTGGTATCGACCCACACGTGATCTCAGTCTCCAGGGACAAAATTTTGACAGCGTATTCATGTATCCAGTACAAACTTACCCACACACATATATACAAAGGCGCACGCCCGCGGAAAACACACACACACACACACACACACACACACACACACACACACACACACACACACACGAATGAGTGAGTGAGTGAGACAGACAAAGTTTGTGAAATATGAGACGGGAGAGAGTGAAGGGGAGGATGGCAAAGAGAAGTGGAGAGAGGGGACTGGGAAATGACGGGGAGAGGTAAAGACAGAAGAAAGACAGAGTCCGACACTGGACAGACATCGAGACGCTGCGAAAGTAAAGATCTACACACACACACACACACACACACACATCAATACACGTACACACGCATGCACGCTCACACACACACACACACACACACACACACACACGCACACTCACACACACACTCACCCACACACACACCCACACACACATACACACACACATACACACCCCACACACACGTACACACGCACGCACGCACGCACGCACACACACACACACACACACACACACACACACACCCGGCACACACCCGGCACACACACACACACACACACACACACACACACACACACACACACACCTGCTCCCCCTCCGGCACGGCCAGACTGCCCCCGGGCAGAAAGCAGTCCTGCACGTCAATGATGAGAAGTGCCGCCTTGTGGCCCCTCACCGTCAGCTGGGGGGTCGTCAGTACCACCACGGCCACCACCACCGTCAGCAACATCCTGACATGTACATCAACAGCATCATCATCATCATCATCCTGACACGTACATCATCATCATCATCATCATCATAAATCCTGACACGCACATCATCATCATCCTGACACGTACATCATCATCATCATCATCATAAATCCTGACACGCACATCATCATCATCATCATCATCATCATCCTGACACGTACATCATCATCATCATCATCATAAATCCTGACACGCACATCATCATCATCATCATAAATTCTGACACGCACATCATCATCATCATCATCCTGACAACATACATCAACATCATCATCATCCTGACACGTACATCATCATCATCATCATCATCATCCTGACACGTACATCATCATCATCATCATCATCATCCTGACAACGTACATCAACAGCATCATCATCATCGTCATCATCACCATCCTGACACGTATATCATCATCATCATCATCATCATAACAACGTACATCAACAGCAGCAGCAGCAGCAGCATGACACATACATCAACACTATCATCAACATCATCATTATCATGACACATACATTACCATCATCATCATCCTGACACGATCATCATCATCATCATCAGAAGCAGCAGCAGCAGCATCCAGACATGCACATCACCATCATACTGACACGACGTACATCAACACCATCAGCATCAGCATCATCCTGACACATTGTCCAGGTTGGAGGAAAACTGTGTATTTAGTTTTGTTTAAGTGAATTTGTTGTTGTCAGGGTCAGCTCACAGGTTTGGTTTGCTTCTCAATCAAGCACACATCTGTGCACTCAAACAACCACTGTGCGTTAGCCGAGAACACAGAATACATTTATACGCTTTATATACTGATTTTTTTTTTTAATCATCAATTTACACACGTCAAATCAAAAGCTTCACACAACATGGAATTTCAAAGGCAATATACATTCAAATCATAATCCTATATCCAGGGATAATCTACTCTCTCACCAGGCCAGTTTTCCATTCACACACTCACAACACAGTTCTACACCAACAGTCACCCTTGCCGACTGTAGCTGGCTCCAAGAATCAGGTTGTCTGGAATGTCCTTTTCGCTCATTTCTGTATAATCTCACGCCCCCGGTCTGTCTTCTGGATCTTCTGGTGCTGACAGGCTGGAAAGCGTCTTTGTGGACATTCTACGGGAAAATGTCTCTTCTTCCCTGTCTTCTTTCCTTCTTCACTCCTTCTCGCTTCAGTCTCTCTCTCTCTCCCATCACCTCACGCCACGACTCGGACCTATCTCTCCACCTTTGGTCTCACCAGTCTCTCTCTCCCTCGCTCTGTGGGTCTTGACCAGAAGTTCCTATACTGACACACCTGAGTGGCTACTTTTATCCTCCCGTAGTGTGTAGGGTTGTATATCACGTGACAACTCCCGTGACACAGCATTTCCATTGCTTTTCCAACATAAAAACGCACAAAATTCTTGCACATCTATTCACTTTAAACTCTATTTGCATTTATATATGCTTCCGCCTGACAACATCAACAAATCTTCATATTTAGATGTAATAATATTAAAGGGACTGTTTATCTCCTATTCAATTGGTTAAAAATACATAAACTCTCTTTATTCCTGAGATTGGAGAACTGCAACATTCCCCCTAACATATTCAGCTTCCTAGTTACCGTCCAACCGCTTCAACAAAAGCTCGTCCACCCTGGTGCCCGAAAGCCTGTTCCTTTCTCAAACCGTGCGCGGACCTCATTGTTGCCCGAGGCGTTACCTAGGAGACGGGGCGTACAACCTCGCCTGCCCCCTCGCTCGTATGGATGCTCAACCACCTCCACGATTTGGAGTACTCAAATCATCCTGCCCTCTTAAGTTCAAGTAAAGTCCCGGTAAAGTGTGGACTCATTTCTGGCATCTGTTCTTCTTAGTCTAGCCTGTCCTTCACAAGATTTGAATATAGCCTGCTCCCTTGACATACATACATCAGCATCAGCATCATCACCAGCATCATCATCATGACACATATATAAGTGTCATCATCATCATCATCATCAACCTGACACATCATCATCACCATCATCATCATCATGACACATACATAAGCGCCATCATCATCATCATCCTGACACATCATCATCACCAGCATCATCAACCTGACACATACATAAGCGCCATCATCATCATCAACCTGACACATCATCATCACCAGCATCATCATCATGACACATACATAAGCGCCATCATCATCATCATCAACCTGACACATCATCATCACCAGCATCATCATCATGACACATACATAAGCGCCATCATCATCATCAACCTGACACATCATCATCACCAGCATCATCATCATGACACATACATAAGCGCCATCATCATCATCAACCTGACACATCATCATCACCATCATCATCATCATGACACATACATAAGCGCCATCATCATCATCAACCTGACACATCATCATCACCAGCATCATCATCATGACACATACATAAGTGTCATCGTCATCATCAACCTGACACATCATCATCACCAGCATCATCATCATGACACATACATAAGTGTCATCATCATCATCAACCTGACACATCATCATCACCAGCATCATCATCATGACACATACATAAGTGTCATCATCATCATCAACCTGACACATCATCATCACCATCATCATCATCATGACACATACATAAGCGTCATCATCCTCATCACCAGCAGCAGCAGCATCCTGACACACCAGCATCATCATTAGCAGCATCCTGACACATATATCAGTTGCATCCTACCATATATATCAGCTGCATCCTGACATATATACAACAATTGCATCCTGACATACATATCGGCTGCATCCTGACACATGCATCTGCTGCATCCTGACACATATCAGCTGTACCCTGACATACATATCAGCTGCATCATGACATATACATCACATCATCAGCAGCATCCTGACATATACATACACTACACACATTACATCATCAGCAACATCCTGATAAATACATACATTACATCATCAGCAACATCCTGATAAATACATACATTACATCATCAGCAACATCCTGACACATACATCAGCAACATCCTGACACATACAGCACATAATCAGCAACATCCTGACACATACATCAGCAACACCCTGACACATACATCAGCAACATCCTGACACATACAGCACATAATCAGCAACATCCTGACACATACATCAGCAACATCCTGACACATACATCAGCAACATCCTGACACATACATCAGCAA
>NC_134893.1:39307582-39437582 GCF_041734735.1 Babylonia areolata | reverse complement strand
GTAAGGGAGAATAGAATAGAAAAGGAAAGGATATGGGTTATAATCATGTAGATTACCGTATAACTGAAGATATGATGACACGCATAGAAAGGGGAGGGGAGAGTGGGAGGTAGAGGAGCAGGTGAAGAAGGAGAAGATGAGAAAGAACTGAGAAGAAGCTGAAACAGAGAAAGAAAAAGAAGGAGAATAAGAACAGGAAGACGACTGGCAACGAAAACGACGATAAAACTGAAGGGAGTAGGCCAATAAGGACATAAAGAAAATAATCAGGAAAAAAAAACCCAAAAAAAAACCCACTCCATCGCTTGCCGGTGACTGTTGACACGCTTAATCCAAGATATCTGGGACGCTTTGTGAAGAAAAGAAAAAGTACATTCCAGCTGAAATATTGGCTGGGTATCAATTGTTACAATGCGTCATATCAATGCTGTATGTCAGTGTTCAGATCCGCACTATCATACGCACAAGGCAGTGTCCGCGGCCGATGAGTTGACTTCAATACACTAAAGACACCTGACATGCTCATTTTCCTTTTGTTTCTTCTTTGAATTCTTTTTCTTCACTGCCGAAGTCATGCCAAAGGATACAAGTCGTTTCCGATGCGATCGTATAAACCAGTACACACAAACGCGAGCTTGCACACACACACACACACACACACACACACACACACACACACACACACACACACACACACACGACTGTGACCTTATTTAGTTCCGTAACAGACCTTATCACTTATGACACATATAGTTTGTCATATTAACTGTACATTGACCCCTGAGGCAGAGCTGCGCAGCAACACAGACACAGTGCAGGCATGCATGCAGCTACAGCCAACACAGCCTCGATAACCCTGACAGTGAAATGGGGGCCCGGGTCTTCTTCTTCTTCTGCGTTCGTGGGCTGCAACTCCCACGTTCACTCGTATGTACACGAGTGGGCTTTTACGTGTATGACCGTTTTTACCCCGCCATGTAGGCAGCCATACTCCGTTTTCGGGGGTGTGCATGCTGGTTATGTTGTTGTTTCCATAACCCACCGAACGCTGACATGGATTACAGGATCTTTAACGTGCGTATTTGATCTTCTGCTTGCATATACACACGAAGGGGGTTCAGGCACTAGCAGGTCTGCACATATGTTGACCAGGGAGATCATAAAAATCTCCACCCTTCACCCACCAGGCGCCGTCACCGTGATTCGAACCCGGGACCCTCAGATTGACAGTCCAACGCTTTAACCACTCGGCTATTGCGCCCGTCGGGGCCCGGGTCAAAATGTCATGGTCAGTCGCCAAAGCCACACAAATCACCCATTATCAAATAGTTTTGTTTAACATATTTAGAAAGAGATGCAGTGGTGGAGAATTACTGCCAAGTTTTAAAAGCGAGATAGGAGGCGGGAAAGGGAGAGAGAGTGTGTGTGTCGGAGAGAGAGAGAGAGGGAGAGAGAGAGACAGACAGACAGATTGACAGACAGAGCAAGAGACAGAAACAGAGAGAGAGGACACGAACAGGCAGACAGCCTACAGGCAGACAGAGACACACGCCGCATAAACAGAGCTAGACTGAGAAAGAGAGAGAGTGTGATAAGGGGAGGGGGTGGAGAGGGGAAGAAAGAGACAGACAGAAAGACAGAGCCAGAGCCAGAACGAGAAACAGTGCAGTACGTGATACACTGATAGATAATAATAATAATAATAATAATAATAATAATAATAATAAATAACAATGTTCATTTATATAGCGCCCTTTCTTCCTAAGAGCTCAGGGCACTTTACATGGAAGAAAAATATTACAAGTTACATAAAACATTCATGACCACTATTTCTCAACCCCACACACACACACACACACACACACACTCACACTCTCCCCCTCCCACTCTACATGTGAGCTGACGTGAGTGGTGTTGGAGAACAAGGAAGATGAGAGTGCTTATAGATAGGTTTTAAAAAGATGAGTTTTTAGTGATGAGCGAAAAGCAGAAAATATTAATAGAATCAGATTCACGGATATGATAAGGAAGGTTGTTCTAGATGTGAGGAGCAGCAAAGAAGAAAGAACGTTCACCACTGGTTCTTGTATTGACACGAGGAAGTTTCAAAAGGTAACAGTCAGAGGAAGAGCGGAGATTTCTTGCAGGACTGAGTGTAAACACTGATAAGGTCAGAAAGATATGTAGGTCCTGAGTGGAAAGCAGAAAAGCAGAGACACGCAACTTTGTATTTAATTCTCGCTTCAATTGGTCAACCTCCATTGTAGAGTGCGGAGGTGAGGAGAAATGTGATCAGTTCGTGGGACTCGGAGAGTCAGACGGGCAGCATTGTTTTGAAGTTTTTGAATTCGCTGAAGAATATTATGTGGACAGCCTATGAGAAGAGAATTACACTGAGTTGTCAATTCGTGACAGCACAAAAACAGAAATACTGAAGAGTTTTAGATATGATGTTCAAGGACCAGTATATGAACAGAAAAAAGACGGAAAACAATCACTAGTAACAACAACAACAACAAAACAAACTTCTGTTTACTTTTTCTTCTTATAACCCCCTTCCCCCTCCCGCCTCCCCCCCCCCCCACCCCCAAACACCACACATTTTAGAAAATAGTATTGTTATTTCAAAACTATTGTGTCAGCCTGAACAATTGAAATGTTAATTCCGGTGGTGAGACAAATGTTATGTCAACATGTCGCTCTTCCGAGTGCTGCCTGATGATCTACTTTGTGAACGGCGAACATAACCACCTGTTGACAGCATCACGCCGGGGCGGGGGGGGGCCTGCTGACACCACGAGTTATGGGCCATTGTATAGCTACACTCTGTCGTACCGCTACCCATTTATTTATCTTTTTCATTTCACAATTCACTACTGACATCTGTTATCGGCGTATCCGGCAGCACGTTTTGCTGTTCATTCACTTTCGGGTTTTAGGATCCGTTCTGTCAGTGTAGTGTGGCAAATCAATCAAATCAAATCAAAAACACTTTATTAATCCACATGGAAATTAAGTTGTGCGATCACAGGCTCGTTGTAAACACTGGCATAAAATCATCATGCGCAACTTAAGAGATTAAAACTAGTCAAATAAGAATTCCCAATAGCTGACGATATACTAACACCACCACCCCCCACCCCACCCCCCCCACCCCCCACACACACACACACATACTCATGTTAAGACAATAGGGTATTGCACAACAATATTAACAAATGAAAACATCCAACAAAAAAGGGTATAGATTACTACTGAAAAATGACGTGCGCGCACGCACGCACACACACACACACACACACACATGCACACACACACACACACACACACACGTTAAGACCATAAGGTATTGTACAACAATACATAAATAAAAACATCAAGGGAATAAATCGTATATATAAGTAAAATGCACACACACACAAACACCCACACACACACACACACACACACTGACACACGCACGCACGCACGTACGCACACACACACACACACACACACACACACACACACACACACACTGGCACACTCACACACACACCGTCATTCACACACTCACACACACACATACAACGTATGCATGCACATGTGTGTGTCTGGGTTGGTGCAACAATGTGTTCAGCATGAGGCCAGCGCATATGTGTATCACGGTGTCCGAGTCAGTGTGTGACTGAGGAAGACTCTGTGTGTGTGTGTGTGTGTGTGTGTATGTGTGTGTGTGTGTGTGTGTGTGTGTGCGCGCGCGCGCAGCGTGCGTGCGTGCGTGCGTGTGTGTGTGTGTGTCCCAGTGCCGGTGTCTCGTCTGCGTGTACCGTATGTCTGTGTGAGAGACCGGCTGAGAGACAGACTGAGACCGACTGAGAAGGAGACTGAGACTATATGTTTGAGACAGATAAATGACGAGAGAGACTGACAGACAGACACTAAGAGACTACATGACTGAGACAAACGACAAAAGAGACGCGATTATTTTGAACACCAATCGTTAAGGTCAAACATAAAACAAACTCGACTTTTGACAGTTACGTAATGCCATACATTTGACGTGATTTCCAAATTTAGAAACACGCATTTTCATTAGGCAGACGAGACAGGCTTGTAAACAAACACTCACGTGCCAACTGAACGAGTACACGCCGACCAGCACTGCTTTCCAGTGGCTTTACACAAGGCACAGCAGGAAGTTATTCGGATAGAAAGCTGGCGAGTTCGGCAGTCACTGATGTTGTTGGCCGCAAACTATCAACCCGCGAGCTGGATCAGACCTGCTGGGGATTCTATCACGTAACGGCCATCACGCGGACACTGGCTCTCACTGCACTGCAAGAATGAACTTCACCGTAAGCGACCAGACGCCGTCCGACATAATCCTATCGCATGCGCAGCGTCTTGTTGTGGGGGCTTACCGTGACGTGTCCGATTTCCTGACAGAAAAAACATGTTGACAGTGAAAACTAGATGTTGTAGAGACTGAGAATAATGATCGACAGAGATTGAGAGCTTACCTCTGTGGTTCGATGCATGCAGTCAGTAGTGTGGTTTTTGAGCACGATCGCGACCTCCAGTTTGGTTTCGCAAGGTATGGTCCCATTGTCGTGTCAAACTAGGAAATTGTGCTGCGCTCGTGAAGAAATGTGTTATGAGGGTGATTTATACTTGAGAAGCTGATACATAGTATGCAGGCCAACGGGAAATAAATTAGACTGGTGTGTCTGAATGTGTGCCAATAGTGAACTGAACTTGATGCAGCCACGCCAAACGTGTAGGCCGAATTCACGACCCACTGTCCACGGACGTATGGGCAGAGTGGATCATTATAATCCGTGGCCACTGCCACATACACTGACCTATCAGGTTTCGCCCCAGAGGCGGGTCAAGTCGTTCGTAGCCTGGAGGTGGGGTGACGTGAAGTCACGGGAAAGGTAAGCTTTTACAAGTGTAAACTACGATTTCACTGCCGGGGTGTCTGTCGTAACGGCACTATATAGTAATAGCCGGAGAGGCGGTTAGTGACTGTGACAATGTTTTCAGCTTTGTCCACTCAACGATGAAAGCCTTCGGTGGGACGAGAGAGAGAGAGAGCACAGCCATAGCCAACTCCGTGAACATATTCAAAACTGCCGGCACCTGAAGGGTGATCACCGGAAAGAATAAGGAAACAAGAGGACGAAATAGTGAAAAACAACAACAAAAAACAAAACAAAAACAAAACTGTATTAACTTTGGGATCTTAATACCCCATAAATACTGATTTATCTGTTCAGTTTATTCTTAGGTATCCAAACGACTGCAAGACAGATAACAGATGTGTGTACACTGAGCACGCAACTGTCGGGCAACTTGAAGTGAGCACTGACTGACTCAGGTGGAGTGTTGTGTATAGCAGCCTTGAAATGGATCCCCACTTGGATGCTGTCCACCACTGGTTGACCAACCGGAACGTGACTGTGATGAAAAAACTAGTGCAGGCTAACAACTAAATAACACTTCTGTCCAGTGTGAAAATAACTTTACAAATACGAAAATAAAAACAGGGAGTCCTAGTAGGGGAACAGAACGTGAAGGAGGGGGACTAAGTTTGAGGACAATAATAGATACATATATACGTCTAAAAGCAATAACACCCATGTACCGTATCAAATGTCCTTACCTGCCACAGTTTTGCCGGCATGGTGAAACTGAAAGTTATGTAAGTGGGACTGATTAAGCCTGATGCAAGGATCGATTAATATTAAATGGATCAGGAAAGAATGTACGCGAGGCTGTGTACTGAAGCCAGCGTTGGGAAGTAGTGGGTATGCTTTAGGCGCACCGCATAAGAAACACTTCCGAAAGACACTTGAATATTTAAATCAATTATTTTTAAGCAATTCTAACCATACCTTTGTGGCAATAAACTTGCCAACATCATCAGTCATTAATGTTCTCTATCTAGTCATTAAGGTTCTCAATGTAGTACAAATGGACACACACAACCTACACATATATGGATATCCTGCAAAATGTAGCACTTCCCATATTCGTCTCCAATTGTTTTCCGCCCTCCTCGTCTCTTCAGTTGCTATGCATCAGCACGCATGTATGCGTGCACTGCACACGGTGCACAAATCCCATTCTTTTCCACCAAATTGCCCAGTTCCATCTGTGCCTTTGTTCGCGCACGTTTTTCACTTAAACCTACTCAGTGTCTCTTAGTCGCTCTCACTTATTTGATCCCCACCGCCCTCTGTTTTTGGTGTACAACCTTTTTCTGATAATAACCTATAACCTATCTGCCAACCGCATTCAGTAATAATTGAGGTATCAGTGTCAATGTACCTAAGATCCAGCGCATGTATACGTTACCCGGGTGCTCTTGCATCCCGATTTTATTGTCCCCATCATGTGTGTTACTCTCTACACCATAAGACCCTACATACATCTTCCGTCTCTAAATTGCCCATTGACTTTACCTATCCATTGCTCTTGACGAAATCAATGATTTTATAGTGGATGTGTGTGTGAACGAGCAAGTTGAGTCAGGAAGACGAGTTGATCAACATCTATTTTGGGGGGGAGCAGATGGGGGTGAGGGGGTGTTTGGTTGTGTTCATGTTAATTTTTCTGGTTTTTTGGGGGGGAAGGGGGGGGGGGACATAGAAGGGGAATCAATTTGTTTCAGGAGTCAGGCAATAAGGAACGCTGCCTCCATCATACAGAAAAGCCCACTTTCTTTTGCAAAATTCCTAAATGATCAGATTTGAATAAAAAAAAAAATTATATCAAGTATTACACACTTTTGGTGAACAACTCATCAACTAAGGGTCTGAATTTGGATGAGTGAAATAAAATCATAAAATAAGGACATCATGTTCTTGATTATTCATTTCTTTTCAGGGGAGAAAGGACAGAGAAATATCTGGACTTTATCAACTGTGAGCTGAAGCAAGCTGGTTTATTATTCTCCAATTTTTTTCATTGTTTGCTGGGATGGAAACTTGGACAAAAGCAGCCTTCAAGAGAGAAACATGTGAAGAGCAAATGCCCCTCATTTTCATGACACAACACATGCCTCTTCCTAGTCAATTTTTTGGCATTGCTGCTGTACTCCATTTTGGGGAGTTTTTTTTTTTCCTGCATGAATTTTTGTTTTTTGTTTTGTTTTTGTTTCTCCAGTCGATGTGGATTTTTCTATAGAATTTTGCAGTGACAACCCTTTTGCTGTGGTGGGTTCTTTTTCGTGCGCCAAGTGCGCACTGCACACAGGACCTCGGTTTATCGTCTCATTCGAATGACTAGCATCTACACCTTCACTCAAGGTCTAGTGGAGGGGGAGAAACTACCAACAACCGAGCCATGATTCAAACCAGCTCACTCAGCGGACACGTTATCTCTAGGCCATCACACCACAGTATCTCTGGAGAAACGTGCTTCATGAATGTCCATTATAAGTTTCTCTTTTGAGCGTTACGTGTGAATAATTGCCTGTTCAATAACTGAATGAGACATCTTTGCTTGTAGAGCTCATACAATCGCTGCATATACATGTGTGTGTAAAATCAGTTTGTTCTGATGCCATTAACAGATTTTTGTGTATGTGAGGGTGAGCATCAGCAAGAGCTTGTGTAAAGCTTGTTCTGATACTATGGACGTCATGATTTATGAAGAAGTTTGTCAGAAATGCGAGTACAATTAATCATGGACAAAAGTGTGCATTTTACGGTTGTGTATGCACATGACTGAAGAGAGAAAAGGTACAAAAGACAAGCAATGCAAAGGACACACAAACAGAAAGAGCGACACACATCATGCACACACACTTAACATAAAGTGACCTATTAATTTGACAATCAACCGATTCAGGCTGGCTTGCAAGTAAGTTTGCAAGATTCAAGAAAGTTCTGACATATCTAGTGGAAGGGGAAAAAATACTGGCAAGTGCGAGTTCGAACCAGTGTGCCAAGACTCACTTCCTTCCAAGGCAGATGTGTAACCTCCAGGCAAGCACTCCACAATTATCAACCGCACTTGATATTGAGGCCAATCTTTACGGATGAATTGTGCATGAAAGATCAAGTGCGATACACATGAGCCTTGATAATGTGTGTGCATGTGTGCACCTGTATTAACACTTGTTTATCAACTTTCTCAAATCTCGGGCGCACTTTCTTTGCAAAGGATTGAAGGTCACACGCAATGCTAGACACACAGGGTAAACATGTTCAATGCAGTTTTATTTCATCTGCACATAATTCAAAGTGTCACTGCTGATGTGCACAGCATTCACTGTCAGCTTAGTCTTCCTCCTCCTCCTCAGCACCGCCTGACTTGACCTTCTTCAAGTTCTTCCTCTTGACACGACCTGCACACACACCGTTCCACCAATATACCCCCACATTCACCAATAAACTTGACAAACATGTTAATCAATCCATTCCATGTTTCTTTTAATCAATCCATTCCAGGTCAAGAAACAGACTGGCATAGTTTGAAAAAACAAACAAGAAACACACTAATGCAGACACAATTCATTCTGTTGTTCTGTCAAGGATTGAGGGGTATACCTGAGTAAACATACACAACTAAAAATACTTGAAATATTTTGTAGGTCAAACCAACACCATAAACAAACAAGTGGAGTACAGTTGTCAGTAAGAACCAGTCATTCTAACAGTGATGAAACGCCAAACCAGAAATATAGTTGCTGGCAAGGAGCTGGCACTGTAATGTATTAAATTTGGTGCCATATAATATGAAACCATTCAGAAATCATGTGGTACAGTGACATACGCTCGCTGATGACTGGAATCAGCATCAACTGCCTGAACTGAGGGGAATTTGCCAACAATAACGTGTCATCGAGATGCCAACTGCTAAAAATAAGCTATGGCTTCTGAACATAATTACAGATCAGTCCACACAATAGGTAATGCTAACACCACACACAACAGAGTAAAGTGTAGTCTGAACCATTTTATATCACAGTTATGAAATGCTATCACAACCAAAAAACTACTGACAAAGAGCTGACACTAAGGTCCAAGCTAACCGTACATTAACTCAGAATTATCTACCTTAGCATCAGGAACACTGAACATTATCTTCAGTTCCATAAAACATCAGCTTTGTAGGTAAAACAAACCCCACACACAACCAGGTGAAGTATGGTAGTCAGTCAGAAACATTTCATATCACAGTTATGAAACGCCACACCAGCAATGGAAATGCTGACAAGGAGCTGGCACTGTTACATCCAAACCAGTCTAACAGAAACTCTGAAGCACTCATTACACCAATAACGCTGAATACAAGTTTCAGTTCCCTAAAACAGCTGTGTAGGTAAAATAAACCCCACAATGAGACAGAAATATGGTAGTCAGTCAGAACCATTTACAGTGATGAGTCAACAAACCAGCATTAGAACTGCTGACAAGGAGCTAGCACTGTTGTATTACATCCAAGCATGCCTTACTCAAGGTAAACTCTGGAGAATCTACCCAAGTACTGCCACCAGCTACACCGAAAATTATCTTCAGTTCCCTAAAATATCAGTTTTGTAGGTAAAGCAAACCCCGCACAACCAGGTGAGGTACACTAGTCTATCAGAACCATTTAATATCACAGTGATGAGACAACAAACCAGCACCAGAAATGCTGGAAAGAAGCTGGCACTGTTGTGTTACAAGCAAGCCAGCTAAGTTAAACTCTGAAGTATCTATCCAAGCACCGCCACCAGTTAAGCTGAAAACAAACTTCAGTTCCCTATAACATCAGCTGTGTAGATAGAACAAACCCCACACACAACCAAGTGAAAATGGTAGTCAGAACCAATCAATAACACTGTGATGAAACACCACACCAGCAATGGAAATGCTGACATGGAGCTGGCAGTTACATCCAAACCAGTCTAACAAACTATGAAGTACTCACTGCATCACTGAAAGTAAGTATCAGGTCCCTAAAATATCAGCTATGCAGGCAAAATAAACCCCACCAACAACCAGAAGAGTGGTAGAACCATTTAATATCACAGAGATGAAATGTCACACCAGCGACAGAAATGCTGAAAAGGAAGTGGCAACATTAGTCTAAACCAGTATTACACTATATAACAGTAACAGAAACTATCTACATATGCACTGCCATCAGTTACAATGAAATAAATCTCAAGTTCCCTAAATTATCAGCTGTGTAGGTAAAGCAAACCCCACACTCAAACCAGGTGAAGTATGGTAGTTAGTCTAAACCATTTATTATCACAGTGATGAAACGCCACACCAGTAATGGAAATGCTGACAAGGAGCTGGCACTGTTACATCCAAACCAGTCTAACAAACTATGAAGTACTCACTGCATCACTGAAAGTAAGTATCAGGTCCCTAAAATATCAGCTATGCAGGCAAAATAAACCCCACCAACAACCAGAAGAGTGGTAGAACCATTTAATATCACAGAGATGAAATGTCACACCAGCGACAGAAATGCTGAAAAGGAAGTGACAACATTAGTCTAAACCAGTATTACACTATATAACAGTAACAGAAACTATCTACATATGCACTGCCATCAGTTGCACTGAAATAAATCTCAAGTTTCCTAAAATATCAGCTGTGTAGGTAAAGCAAACCCCACACTCAAACCAGGTGAAGTATGGTAGTTAGTCTAAACCATTTATTATCACAGTGATGAAACGCCACACCAGTAATGGAAATGCTGACAAGGAGCTGGCACTGTTATATCCAAACCAGTCTTACACTATCTTACTGAAACAATGTATCCACATTAGCAATGCCATCAGTTACACTGAAATCAATTAACACTGCCATCAGTTATAATGAAATCAATCTTTAGTTCCCTAAAACATCAGCTGTGTAAGTAAAACAAACCCCACACTCAACCAGGTGAAGTACGGCAGTCAGTCAGAACCATTTAATATCACAGTGATGAAACGCCACACCAGTAATGGAAATGCTGACAAGGAGCTGGCACTGTTACATCCAAACCAGTCTAACAAACTATGAAGTACTCACTGCATCACTGAAAGTAAGTATCAGGTCCCTAAAATATCAGCTATGCAGGCAAAATAAACCCCACCAACAACCAGAAGAGTGGTAGAACCATTTAATATCACAGAGATGAAATGTCACACCAGCGACAGAAATGCTGAAAAGGAAGTGGCAACATTAGTCTATACCAGTATTACACTATATAACAGTAACAGAAACTATCTACATATGCACTGCCATCAGTTACACTGAAATAAATCTCAAGTTCCCTAAAATATCAGCTGTGTAGGTAAAGCAAACCCCACACTCAAACCAGGTGAAATATGGTAGTTAGTCTAAACCATTTATTATCACAGTGATGAAACGCCACACCAGTAATGGAAATGCTGACAAGGAGCTGGCACTGTTATATCCAAACCAGTCTTACACTATCTTACTGAAACAAAGTATCCACATTAGCAATGCCATCAGTTATACTGAAATCAATTAACACTGCCATCAGTTATAATGAAATCAATCTTTAGTTCCCTAAAACATCAGCTGTGTAAGTAAAACAAACCCCACACTCAACCAGGTGAAGTATGGCAGTCAGTCAGAACCATTTAATATCACAGTGATGAAACGCCACACCAGCAATAGAAATGCTGACAAGGAGCTGGCACTGTGGTAACTCACAAATTAACCAATCAAAATAGCATAACGTTTTTCCTAATATGATTCCTCATCATTCCATAAAACAAAATCACACTAGCAGGAGCACATACAGCCAACAGGAAGATAATGGGTGCAACAATGAATCTGCTCAGCTTATCCTAACTTACCAGCACGACCACCACCATAGGGAGAGCGCAGGGAGAAGTCAATGTGCTTCTGACTGTCCAGGCGGACAACATAGCTTGGGATGTTGACCACTTGTTTTCTCACCCTGAACAAGGAAGAATTCAGCTTGTTCAACAACATTTTATAGGACTATAAATGACAAATTCTATATAAACAACAACAAAAATCATAATAAGAAAAATAGTTAATATAAACTGTAGGCAAAAGAAATCATTTTAACTGCTTAACTTTATATTCCTTTTCAAATTCATGATCAAAATATTTGATCAATCTTCTATTTATCCCTTTCTCTTCCAATTCCCTGAAACAAAATAAAATTCTGTCAGGGCAAAAGGGAGATATGAGTGGAGAATCCCACTGCTAGTTTTATCATTTCGGCAAATTAACTGTTCTGCCTTAAAATCAGCTAAAACAATGAACTGGATAAGAAAACACTTGCATCATCCCTGTGAACAAGTCAAACACCAATGACAGATCATTTACTCACTCAAACCCCAGTGACCACTCAATGTCAACCATCCTTGAGCCCACTCCCAAGTTGCCATGGGGAGACTCTCCGGTGTGTCCATTGAAGCCAGGAGGGCAGGCATAAGGTGAACAACCTCATTGGCCTGCCCTGTAACCACAACTCAACAATGCCCCAAAGAGCGGGCTTGTGATGCCACGCTGGACACCACAGTGGCCTGCTCTGTTAATTATGTCTTACAATATGTCTGCTATCTCAGTCAGACGCCTCTGCAAACAAGATGTCACAAAATTAATAAAGTTTTAATTCTGTACAAGAAGAAATACCATATACAGTCTCAGAGTATTTCTAAACAGTCCATTTGGCTTGAATAAATTATAGTAAACACACAGAAACAAAGTTCTGACTGCAGAGCTTCAGTCTGGTGGCTGCATAACACTAGCAACTGAAAAGCCATGGGGCAAAATGCAAAGTTCCAGACCAGTCGAACTAACAAGACTAACAGTATACCCAAATATCAGATGCCTGTGCAATTGGAAGAAATTAGGTCAGACATTAAGTTTACTGTCATTTAGTGTCAATCTGAAGCCCTGTGAATGCAAAAGAAATACTAATATCATGTGAAAGAAAAACTGTCACAACTGGACAGTTTACATAATGCAATATTTTCTATCATTCCAATCTGATTAATAAACAGTGAACATTTTTGGAAATGGTTTATTATCTTGCACCAAATTTCACCATGTGCATTATACTACTGAAAAGGGATTAAGAAGGAAGAAAAAAAAATTGAAAAAAAAAGCTGGAAAAACTACCTGATGTGTCTTTGTCTAATAAGAACTCTCGCATGGTGAATAGATTTCGCCAGACCCAGTTTGAAAACTTGTGTCTGCAAACGGCGCTCAAGGAAATCTTCCAAACGCAGACCCAGGACATAATCCAGTTTCATCTTATTTTCATCCAACACACCAATGCGTACGAGACGACGCAGCAGAGCATTTCCTGAAAAAGACAAAAATACAACTCAATTTTAATCAATATATTCATAAGTGGAGAAAAACATTGTATTATCAAAAGGCACAGCTTCTAGCAAAATAAATCTAACCATTCATAAATAAAATCAGAATACTGATGGTAGTACAATATTCTACCTTTCAAATTTTCACTAATTGTTATATTTTTCTCTAAGTATCACTTCTTCAGCTATTGTGTTAGACTGTTACACACCTTGCACTCCAGTAACACTGGTAAAACTTAATCCATGTCCAATTACTGCCTCGGTGAATAGATAATAAAGCTGAGGTAAAAGCATTAGTTACCTTCAAACAAGCGTCTGGGATCCTTCTCTTCAAGGGTCAGAAGCTCACGAGCAGCTGTGCGAATCTTTCCCAGTGTGTATTTCACACGCCACACCTCTCTCTTGTTACGAAGTCCATACTCGCCAATGAGTTTCAATTCTTGATCCAGACGCTCCTTTTCAAAGGGACGTCTTGGTGTGGTGTACGTTTTACTCTGAATTGTCTTGATACGCATTTTGACTGAAAGAAAAAATCCAGCAGTTACAATACCGGTAAAGCATTGGCAAATTATATACTATAAATTTTAGTGGGAAAATTATACAAATATAAATGAAGAAAGAAAAGATATTCAAAACAGAAACAGTACCATGCAGCAACAAATATATGTTCTATACAAATGTGTTTTACATGTGCACACATCGGTCTTCGAGCATGCATGATTAATTTAAGTCTGACTAAACGGGTGTGCCAACATTTGAAAGGTTCTGTATCAGTCTTCTATCACTTTTGTTTTCCACTGTAAAAATGTGCAAGCTTGTGAGAACAAAGGAATCATTCCGCTTCCTTTCCATACCCTTCTTCATGGACACCTCAGCTATTTTTGTGAATCTACTACTCCAACTAGAGATATATTGTGATGTTGGCTGTTGTGTTTAATGTCGTTAAGAAGCCGAGTCTTCAGTGTTATTCAAGATTTGTTGACAAAGTGGACTGCATACTTGCTTTCCACAGAAATGTTAAAACTTTCAAATGGCTGTGTATGACTCAGGCAAAAGGTAAACTGATAATAAAATTCAGATCTCCATTACAGTGAAAGAACTCTTGTAAAAAAAACTTACATCGGGTAACAAAAAATATGGTGCTATATATATCATCATACTGCAATGCACAGTGATCAGTATCAACTTTTTGTGGTATATTTTGTTGTTGTTTTTTTAAACAGAATTAACCTGCATAAAATATTTAAACATAAGTGCATTTTCAAATAAAAAATGTATCAGAACATAATTAGAAATGTCTTATTCACAATCTTTTATAATTTTGTTTGATGTGTAATAATGAGCTTCAGATTTGTCATTTTGTCTATAGGTCAATCACTTTAGCTTAACCCGTAATGTGCGATGGGCCACAATCGTGGCTTTCCCGGTCAAGTGCGATGGGCCACGATCGTGGCTCTGTTTACGTTAGGTGTTAATCTGTTATGCCACTCCTCGCTAACATCCGGGGCTTGACCTCTATTTCAACACACTTAGCTGGAGAGTGTTGGGCTTCGTTATCGATCCACCTAAAGTTATTTTGAAGTCCGTTTTCACCACAAATATGAGTGAAACTGAGAGTGACCATGCTGAGGAGTTGAATGCAAGTGACACAAGCGACGAATCTTGGGCTGGAAATGACAGCGAAGCAAGTGAAGCTGGTAAGTTGATGACCTTTCGAACTTTGAAACCAGGCACAGTGCAAGCAATTGTGATGGATGATTTCATTTTTGGTGTCTGCCACAAAGGGGATGAGGGGTGGGAGTGGGGGAGGGGGTAAAACTGTGTGGTGGTTGTGTTTCTTATCAAAATAAAGCTAGCTGACTGGGATTTTTTAATTCTGGGCATTCTGAATGTTGCAGAAATGAGTATCAATCACGTATTTACATCCTAGATCTATTTATTGGCATATCTGTCTTGTTTTTCATGTGTTCAGGAGCATGTTGAATAGGTGGGCGTGGCACAGGTGGGTGTGTCTTGAACAAAGAAAGTTTTGCTACATATAACAGTGTCTAAAATGATGTGTAGGTTTCTTGTCTAGTTTATTTCAGTGGGGGAAAGCTCTGCTGATGTAGCTTTCTATACAAGGCTGATAGATCTAGGTTGAGCTTTTTATTATATTTTTGTTTTTACGATTTATAATTTTTGGTATTTGACCCCCCCAAATTTGAAACATTCATGAAATAAAATATGAAATGAACATAAAAGATAAGTAAAATAACCAGCAGTTCATTTCTCTGTTTGTTATTCAGACTCAGGCAGTAGTGATGCTGAAGACAGTGGTACTGAGGAGGAAGAGGGTGATGATGGTGCTGCACCAGTGCATGGCCTGTGGCTGCCTATCATCGGCGATGATGCTGGCCCTAATCCTATCCCCTTTACTGCTGTTCCTGGCCCCAAACATGCCCCTCCTCCTGATGCCAGACCCATTGAGTATGTGAACCTTTTCTTCACACCTGACCTCATTGACCACATGGTGGCAGAGACCAACAGATACGCTACCCAGTGGTCACCAGCAACATCTCCAAAACAAACCACGATCCAGAGTCCTTAAGTGGATAGCACAGGATCCTACAACTAGTGAGGAGATCAGAGCCTTTTTAGGCATCATTTTGAACATGGGTTTGATTAAAAAACCCAATCTTGCACTTTACTGGGACTCAACCCATAAGAGCCAAGAAACACCATGGTTTATTGAACACTTCAGTCGGGACCGTTTTCAGCTTCTGCTGAAATTTCTGCACTTTGCTAACAATGAAGAGGTGCCAGGCCAAGAGGACCCCAACTACAAAACCTATAAGGTTCAGTTTCTGATAAATCATTTCAATGAAATTCCCTGAGCCCACTCCCAAGTTGCCATGGGAGACTCTCCGGTGTGTCCATTGAAGCCAGGAGGGCAGGCATAAGGTGAACAACCTCATTGGCCTGCCCTGTAACCACAACTCAACAATGCCCCAAAGAGCGGGCTTGTGATGCCACGCTGGACACCACAGTGGCCTGCTCTGTTAATTATGTCTTACAATATGTCTGCTATCTCAGTCAGACGCCTCTGCAAACAAGATGTCACAAAATTAATAAAGTTTTAATTCTGTACAAGAAGAAATACCATATACAGTCTCAGAGTATTTCTAAACAGTCCATTTGGCTTGAATAAATTATAGTAAACACACAGAAACAAAGTTCTGACTGCAGAGCTTCAGTCTGGTGGCTGCATAACACTAGCAACTGAAAAGCCATGGGGCAAAATGCAAAGTTCCAGACCAGTCGAACTAACAAGACTAACAGTATACCCAAATATCAGATGCCTGTGCAATTGGAAGAAATTAGGTCAGACATTAAGTTTACTGTCATTTAGTGTCAATCTGAAGCCCTGTGAATGCAAAAGAATACTAATATCATGTGAAAGAAAAACTGTCACAACTGGACAGTTTACATAATGCAATATTTTCTATCATTCCAATCTGATTAATAAACAGTGAACATTTTTGGAAATGGTTTATTATCTTGCACCAAATTTCACCATGTGCATTATACTACTGAAAAGGGATTAAGAAGGAAGAAAAAAAAATTGAAAAAAAAAAGCTGGAAAAACTACCTGATGTGTCTTTGTCTAATAAGAACTCTCGCATGGTGAATAGATTTCGCCAGACCCAGTTTGAAAACTTGTGTCTGCAAACGGCGCTCAAGGAAATCTTCCAAACGCAGACCCAGGACATAATCCAGTTTCATCTTATTTTCATCCAACACACCAATGCGTACGAGACGACGCAGCAGAGCATTTCCTGAAAAAGACAAAAATACAACTCAATTTTAATCAATATATTCATAAGTGGAGAAAAACATTGTATTATCAAAAGGCACAGCTTCTAGCAAAATAAATCTAACCATTCATAAATAAAATCAGAATACTGATGGTAGTACAATATTCTACCTTTCAAATTTTCACTAATTGTTATATTTTTCTCTAAGTATCACTTCTTCAGCTATTGTGTTAGACTGTTACACACCTTGCACTCCAGTAACACTGGTAAAACTTAATCCATGTCCAATTACTGCCTCGGTGAATAGATAATAAAGCTGAGGTAAAAGCATTAGTTACCTTCAAAACAAGCGTCTGGGATCCTTCTCTTCAAGGGTCAGAAGCTCACGAGCAGCTGTGCGAATCTTTCCCAGTGTGTATTTCACACGCCACACCTCTCTCTTGTTACGAAGTCCATACTCGCCAATGAGTTTCAATTCTTGATCCAGACGCTCCTTTTCAAAGGGACGTCTTGGTGTGGTGTACGTTTTACTCTGAATTGTCTTGATACGCATTTTGACTGAAAGAAAAAATCCAGCAGTTACAATACCGGTAAAGCATTGGCAAATTATATACTATAAATTTTAGTGGGAAAATTATACAAATATAAATGAAGAAAGAAAAGATATTCAAAACAGAAACAGTACCATGCAGCAACAAATATATGTTCTATACAAATGTGTTTTACATGTGCACACATCGGTCTTCGAGCATGATTGATTAATTTAAGTCTGACTAAACGGGTGTGCCAACATTTGAAAGGTTCTGTATCAGTCTTCTATCACTTTTGTTTTCCACTGTAAAAATGTGCAAGCTTGTGAGAACGAAGGAATCATTCCGCTTCCTTTCCATACCCTTCTTCATGGACACCTCAGCTATTTTTGTGAATCTACTACTCCAACTAGAGATATATTGTGATGTTGGCTGTTATGTTTCATGTCGTTAAGAAGCCGAGTCTTCAGTGTTATTCAAGATTTGTTGACAATGTGGACTGCATACTTGCTTTCCACAGAAATGTTAAAACTTTCAAATGGCTGTGTATGACTCAGGCAAAAGGTAAACTGATAATAAAATTCAGATCTCCATTACAGTGAAAGAACTCTTGTAAAAAAAACTTACATCGGGTAACAAAAAATATGGTGCTATATATATCATCATACTGCAATGCACAGTGATCAGTATCAACTTTTTGTGGTATATTTTGTTGTTGTTTTTTAAACAGAATTAACCTGCATAAAATATTTAAACATAAGTGCATTTTCAAATAAAAAATGTATCTGAACATAATTAGAAATGTCTTATTCACAATCTTTTATAATTTTGTTTGATGTGTAATAATGAGCTTCAGATTTGTCATTTTGTCTGTAGGTCAATCACTTTAGCTTAAGTGATGATATATCAGCCTGAAAATATTTTAACATCTTAACCCGGAGAGCGCGATGAGCCACGATCGTGGCTTTCCCGGTAAAGTGTGATGGGCCACGATCGTGGCTCTGTTTACATAAGGTACGACATCGTACGGCTATGCTCGGCAGCCTTCGTAAAACTGCCTCGTTCTGGTGTTACTGCCTCCCTGCTTGTGTTTGCACAAACTTTGACTGAGTTTATAAGTCCAGATCTTCGTATTTTTTGTAAACAATGAGTGACACTGAAGTTGACAAAGCTCAGGAAATGAGTGACCTTGTCACTAGTGATGATTCATTTGCTGACAGGGATTCTGGTGAAAACGGCTTTGTTATTTTGACACTTGGGCATGCTGGCTTGCTTGTTGTTCATTCAGTTTTGTGTCTCCAGCCACAAAAACTGGGGGTTGGGTGATGGGGGTGGGGAGGGGTGGTAAAGTGGGTTAGGCATGGGTCTATTGTGATTTCTTGACCAAATCAAGCTAGAAAACTGGAAATTATTTTGATTTAAAGCATTCTTGCTGCTTTTGAAAGCAACATGAGCTAAAAGAAAACATTTATTTCTGTTTTTGCCTGTGATTGCATAAAGTATTGTAGATGTGCGCGTGCGTGGCGTCGGTGGGTGTGTCTCAAACAAATAATACAGTGCTTATAATTTCATTGTTTCAGTTATATTCATTTCATGATTCTGCAGCCAGAACATTTTCTGCACAGTTTAATGCCAATTTTGAGATTTTGACTCTATAAAAGATGTGAAAATACCTATAAACATTGTGGTTGACGTTTTTGGAAAACAAGTTTGCAAAATTTGTTGTTTATATCCTGTGGAATATCTCCAACTACTTACAAGGTACAGCCTTTTTCTTACTTTTATCTGATTCTTCATTCACTCTACTTTCCAAAAATGTATAGGTTTGCCTATTTATTCTTACTGATAAGCATACAAATGCCCCAAATCAGAGCACAGGTAGCGGAGGCAAACTATCCCTTTGTTTTAAGCATGATTTCTGTAAGTATGTTTTATTATATCCAGCACTTTGAGGGTTAAGTATCTGTTTGACAAGTTTCTGCCGATGCTTGAATGAAGATTTGCTGGACTGTGCGTGGAACTGTCAAATGAAAACTTTCGATCACCGGTTATCATTACTGTTTATTCTTTCTCGGGTGTCACCTTCTATAACATCTATCTCAGTTTGTCAAACGTCCTTTTGTCACACGGGTTTCAATTTCCAATCTTGTGACAGGAATAGCTGTATTCAGAATACATTCTGAAGAAACCTTGGTTATCAAATGGAAGAAGAAAATATACAAAACAAGTCGATGGCAGAATACATTGGTAACAAAAATTTTTTTTTAAAAGAGCAGATATTCTGTACAATATAAAAGTTTAGAAATAATCAAAGAACAGTGAAATCAATCATTAAAAGGTACCTGCTCTTGAGCGGCCACCGACACGTGCCAATACCACAGCGGAAAAGACTGCTTAGTAGAGGGCGCCGCAGTTCGTCGCTGACCGGAAATTAAGCCAGAACAACGGAAGATGGGAGTTGTCAGATTCTTGTTCGTGTTGCTGCATCTGTTGTTATTTACCGGTTGTTGTTTTCTGTTTTTTTAATCAAATTAAAACAAGAGAAAAATCCTTAGTACTATCAGACTAATTCAATTTTCGTTTATTTAATTTCGAACAACATAAAAAGACATCTTTTTGCCGAATCATTCACAAAATACGATTCGATTTGAGGACAATTATGATGGTCAGACATTTCCAGAGTCTGCCACAGTCCATTACAATAATCATGATCAGCATCAAATGCGTGAAGAGTGGTGGCATGGATGAATATGAGACTGTGCAAATGTATGTAAATGGCCGGCCACATATCTGTAAATGATTAGACTGGTGTTCATCATACATGCATACATGCGTGCATGTGTGTGTCAGTGTGTGTGTGTGTGTTTCTCTCTCTCTCTCTCTCTCTCTCTCTCTCTCTCTGTGTGTGTGTGTGTGTGTGTGTGTGTGTGTGTGTGTGTCAGTGAGTGAGACGGAGTGTATGTGTGTGTGTTGTTGTTGTCTTCAGTTTGACGTCTTTCCACTTGAAGTGATATTAGACGGGGGGAAAAAAACCGTGGGGGGGGTAGGGGTTGTGGGAGGGAGAGTGGGGGGTAAAAGTGTGTGTATGTGTGGAGGGTGAATAGGGAGAGACAACGCTAGAGAAAATGGAAACGTTATAAACGTCAACATCAAACAACTATAACAAATGTCCTATAGGACTACGCAGTAAACCTTCTGCAATAACAAATAACATATTGGAATTGTTAATAACACATTCAAAAGAACTTTTGGTGAAGTCTGGAAAAACACATCAGTAGATTCTGACATTCGAATATTACATGATTGCTAGAAATATGTTCTCCACATATGCATCTGACATCTTTGCTGAACTTAGTAATAAAAGCGTTCAGTTTTATCCTGTTTGATAATGTATGAATCTGCCTTAATCTTATTGAATTACTGTATGTATGTGTGTGTGTGTGTGTGTGTGTGTGTGTGTGTGTGTGTGTGTGTGGTGTGTGTGTGTGTGTGTGTGTGTGTGTAACACAATGTTTATCAGGAAATGAATAATTTGTGATGGCTCTTCTTTCAAGAGTTTTCTCACTGACGGCGCTTTCATTTTGACTGACTGAGTTTCTCTCTGACTTTTTTTTTCTGTGTACATCCCCTTCCATCTGTCTTTCTTCACCTAGTCTACGCACACGCTCATGTGAGTGCATGTCTAGCACTTATCTATGTGTAGGCGTGTGTAGCACATATTTATGTGCAATGCTCATGTGTGTATGTGTGTACATGTGTAGCATAATTATGGTCTGGGATTCAGGGGCGACCATCCCCAACCGAGCGGGTCGCAGGCATCAAGCTCAATAGTATTCAGCTCTGTGGTCAATGGTTGCGGACGGTCTCCAGATAAATGGAGGTCAGCACCGAATATGCTGGTTTGCTAGTACATATGGGATCCCGGACAAACTGGCGGTGTCTACCAGGATGGGGTGAGGCTTCAGGTGGCAGTGCATGTCTCTTCTAAAACTATATAATAAAATAAAATAAATATTAATTATTATTAAAAAAAAAGCCCCACGTGTCCTACACGGAAACATCTACTAGGCGGAAATGGGTCGCCTCAAAAACCGCTCGCCCAGGTAGATGGAGCTCGTTAGCCTAGGAAGGCAGTTCACCAAGGAGAAGGAAACATCGATTTCAAACCCGAGCAGATGAAGCCGGCTCTTTGCCACGGAAGGCTGTTCGTCTAGAACGAGGACAACTCGGGCCAAGCTCAAACCTCTGCTGCCTTGTGGCTACATCTTCTTCAGGAAAAGGCTAAGGGAGTAAACCCTGCTCGGACATAAAATTCGGAGTCAGAGTTCCTAAGGCAGTCTTGAGTTGTAACCAACTCCTTTCCGGCAGCTCCTGCGTCATCCCTGGTGCCAGGCGTATCAGCTTCTGTTTTTTCCCCTCAGTGCAGTCGGTGGGAGTCAACTAGAGACGAGGAGAGGGGGGACTTGCTACATGGGCAAAAGCTTGTCCTCCATATCAATCGACCCAGGCCTGCACCCGGAGAGGTCACTCCAACTTTACTAAGTCAACGTCGACACAACACAGAGAGCAGCGGTTACCGGTTATAAGCCTAGACTCATTTGGTGTAGAGCCAAGCGCCAGGGATTGCTATCGTCGGTGGCCGGGGAGGAATTCTCAGATTCCATTGAGTAGTTATCACCCACCTCAAGCTGAGCAGCCTCCAGCCCGGCAATATGGTACTACCCCGTCACACCCTGCTCGCTCCATTGGGTGCTTGGAGCTTAGAGGAATCAGCAGGCAGGTTGTAAATTACAGCACCAGACGGACTGCAAGCTGGAATGTAAGGACAATGTGTCCAGGTTTCAAGAGCAATCCGCAGTCAATTGACGACCAACAAAAGACTGCCGTAATTGACAGAGAATTATGCCGTCTGAACATCGACGTTGCTGCACTGCAAAAGACAAGGCTGCCAGAGGATGGATCTCTGCATGAAAAGAACTACACGTTCTTCTGGCACTGAGGGGAAGAGCTCAGAGGAGGTACGCATACATGGCGTGGGTTTTGCCGTGAGGAACTCTTTGCTGTCAGCCATCGACTCGTAACTGCCAACTGGGGGTTCTGAGAGGCTCCTGACCATGAAGATGACAACAAGAACGGGCACAGCAAACTTTGTTCGCGCTTACACTCCAACCCTAAGCTCTACCACAGACGAGAAGGACCAGTTCTATGATGCTCTCGATTCAGTTGTCAGAAGTGTGCCCAGCAAAGGTCTTTACATCTTGGGAGATCTCAATGCAAGGGTGGGTGCTGACTTCGAAGCCTCAGTGGCCTTCTATAATCGGACGTCATGGAGTTGGCTAAATGAATGAGAAAGGTCAGAGACTTTTAGAGCTGTGTTCCTTTCACAAGTCCGCAATAACAAACACATTCTTCAAAAACAAGGCAAGGCACAAAGTCCCATGGCGTCAGCCCAGTTCTAACCACTGGCACCAGCTGGATCTAATCTTGTTCAGAAAGCAAGATCTCAACAGTGTGCTCAGCACAAGAAGCTTCCATAGCGCTGATTGTGACACTGACCACATACTTGTCTGCTCCAAGATACGACTTATCCCGCACGGCACAGAATGCATTGTTCCAAAGCCAAAGGCTGCCCGTGTATCAACGCTCGCCGATCAACAGACCTGGCCAAAATTCAGAGTTTTGGGGAATCCTTTGTGCATCATTGGAGAATGGCCTTACGGAAGCTTCGAGTGTAGACGCCAAGTGAAAACTTGTGCGCGATGCTGTCTACGAGTCAAGGATGGCAGCATTTGGAAGAAAGGAGCAGACAAATGAGGACTGGTTTGATGCAAACTGGCAGAAAATGGAACCTGCAGTGGAGACCAAGCATACAGCACGCCTAGCACATGAAAGCAATCCCCGCCAAGCTACACGGGACACACTAAGGTCTGCATGAAGCAAGTGTCAGCAGACAGCTAGGCACTGCGCCAACGATTACTGGCTGAATCCAAGTCAGAGCATACAGTCTGCAGCAGACTCTGGAAACATGGGCAGCATGTACGCGGATATCAAGAAGGCAACAAGTCCAATCGCCTGAAGTCCAAGACAGGAGAGAACATCACTGATCAACGAAAGCAGATGGAGAGATGGGTAGAGCACTACCTAGAGTTATACTCCACACAAAACGTTGTGTCAGAAGCAGGCCTGAGTGCTATTCAAGAGCTGTCTGTTATGGAAGAGCTGGATGCAGAGCCAACTGAAAAGAGCTGAGCAGGGCCATAGACGGTTTGACAGTTGGAAAGGCCACAGGAGAGGACGGGATACCCCCTGAGGTCATCAAAGGCGGGAAAGCAGCATTGCTTCAGGAGCTGCACAAATTACTCTGCATGTGCTGGAGGGAGGGCTCTGTACCACAGGACATGCGAGATGCAAGGATCATGACCCTCCCTGTATAAGAACAAGGGCGTCCGCAGTGACTGTAACAGCTACCAGGGCATCTCTCTACTCAGCATTGTCAGCAAAGCCTTTGCAAGAGTCACCATGACCCGATTGCAAGTTCTGGCAGCATGCATATACCCAGAGTTGCAGTATGGGTTTAGGGCAGGCAGATCTACCATCAACATAATATTCTCCATCAGACAGCTGCAGGAAAAATGCTGAGAGCAAAATCAACCACTCTACCTTGCCTTCATTGACCTGACAAAGGCCTTTGATCTAGTGATACAGGAGTGGGCTGTTCACACTTCTGAGGAAGATAGGTAGTCCCCCGAAATTACTGACCATTGTCGAATCCTTTCACAAGGACTTGTACAGCACGGTGTACTACAATAGAGCACTGTCTGACCCGTTCCAAATAAGCAGTGGTGTCAAGCAGGGTTGCGTGCTGGCCTCAACACTTTTTGACATATTTTTCTCCATGCTTCTGTCATCTGCATTCACAAACAACGAAGATGGAGTTTACCTACACACAAGATCTGACGGAAAGCTCTTCAACCTGGCCAGACTCAGAGCTAAGACTAAAGTCAGGCATGTCACCATCAGACAGGCTCTCTTTACCGATAACGCTGCACTGGTGAGACACACAGAGGAAGACCTTCAAAGACTCATAGACTGCCTTACACATGCGTGCAATGAATTTGGCCTCACCATCAGTCTGAAGAAAATAGGAAGTAATGGGACCAGGCACTAACTCTCCTCCAACAATCCACATCGAGAGCCACGAGCTGAACTCAGTTGACAGTTTTAAGTATCTGGGGTTGACAATAACTTCGAACCTTTCCCTCGAGCCAGAGATCAACTCAAGAATTGTGAAGGCTGTCGGGGTCATGTCCAAACTTCACAAGAGGGTGTGGTCATACAAAAACTGATGGTGAATACCAAGATGCAGGTTTACAGAGCTTGTGTTCTAAGCACCCTTATCTGCTCAAGTGAAACATGGACCACATATTCCGCCGAGGAGAAGAAACCAGTTTCCATCTCCGATGCCTCAGATGCATTCATGGAATCTGATGGCAGGACAAGATCCCAAACACTGAAGTGCTTGAGCGTGCAGGCTTGCCAGCTGTCTTCACTCTTCTGAGTCAACACTGTCTTTGCTGGCTTGGTCATGTTCGCCAAATGGATGAAGGCCGCATCCCAAAAGATCTGCTTTACGGCGAACTATCAGAGGGATCAGGCCCCAAGGCTGCCCCGGACTAAGAATCAAAGACGCTTGCAAACAGGACCTGAAAAGTACAGGTATTGATGTGTTGTCCTGGGAAAGCCTTGCGGACTCACATGGACCCTGGAAATCTGCCATTCAGAGAGGGGTGAAACAAACAGAGAGAAGCCGCATTGACTTGCTGGGGAGAAAAAGAGCCACACACAAGTCAAACTCTCTAAATCAAGCAGCATCTACCGATATCTGTTCCAGATGCAGTAGAGACAGCCACAGCAGGAATTGCAATGCCCAGCAGTGGCTACATTTCTGTTGCAGCCATTGTCTCTTGAGATGGAAGGAGGCTGATGATGACGACTACTGGGTATGTGCATGGTTGTGTAGCACGTATGTATATGTACGTATGTATATGGTGGTGATGGCAGGTTTCTCAGACCTGAGTATCATTGAGGAAAAGGTCCATAGCAACACGCCCACTGGTGGCTGCGCAGGATGATTCTGGAGTGGCAAACCCTAGCACACAGGTGCACGGAAAGCAATGGATAGGAGGGAGCTCTGGGCAGCTGATGCTTTCCTGTTTGTGCTTTTCTTCTGCAGCCAGCCTTCTTGCAGCTGCAAAGGTCTCAACACCTCTCTTGGTAGGCTTAGGATCACTGGCTGTCCCTGTCTCTGGTGATGTTTTCCCAGCCCTTTTCTGGAATGTCAGCTGCTTTGAGTTTGACCCTTCAGCTGGTCTCTGTATTGTTTTTGTGGGGTTCCTCTGTCACATTTGCCCTGGTAAAGCTCACCATTGAGAATGGCATTGGGCATTTGTGTGTCCTTAATGTATATTATAGTTCATCATTATAGTTGTCTAGTCAGTAGTGCTGCCTCAATGCTGGTGGTGTTGGCTTGCTCTCGGACTTCAATGTTTGTCACTTAATCTTGCCACTTGGTGCCCAACATAATTATTATGAAGGCATTGCTGCTGTTGCTCTATGAGCTGCACTTGTTTTCAGTAGGTTTCTGATTCACAGAAGAGAGTGCAGCTCTGCACACAAGGATTTTCGTTGACAAGTGCAGTGTGTGGTTGTTCCAGACATGCTTCTGCAGAAAGCCAAAGAAACTACTGGCTTTTTTAGAGGCAGTTGTCAATATCCTTGGATGCTGTGGCATCACAAGATATCACACTTCCAAAGTATGCAAGTGCTCAACTGTGTTGAGCATTCATCCATCAAAATGATGTTAATGTGTGGAGGGCTGTAGGTACCCTGTGGTATATTTTGACAGAGGAACTGTGTTTTTTTCCTTTTGGGCTGATTGTGAGGCCAAAGGCCTTTGCTGCATCCTTGGTTTGCTCTGAAGCTGTATTGGTTTTGTGGTAAATTTTCCTCAGCAGCCATGAGGATGAGTCTGTCTAAGATGACTCTAGAAAGAATCTTTGCTGCTGTTGATAGCAGTGTGACCACTCTGTAGTTAGAGCAGCCTGATTTCTTTCCTTTATACAGCAAGACAATGACAGCATCACAGAGATCCAATGGAACAACTCTCTCCCAGAATACTGTAAACTAAATAAGCCTGTAAGCTTCTCGGTAAGTGTTGCTTCCTATTTTATACACCTCTGCTGGTATACTTTTGACTCAAGGAGTCATGTGGCACTTCAGCTTTGCAACAGCTGCTTTCAATTTTTCCTGAGTGGGGGGTGGGGGTTGAGGTGTCAAGTTTCATCCTTTTCATCCTTGCTGGGGAATCTTCCTGATTGCCTCAATCTGCTTGCGCCTGGCATTTGTCCCCAAAGTACTCTGTATGTGTAGTACGTTAATGTGCATGGTTCTGATGCAGGACATGGAGAAACCAAGCATTTTTTTAGTTTTTTGTTTTTGTTATATATATTTTAAAAATTACATTTTCAAAAGTTATATAAAAAATAAATAAATAAAAGTATTGTCTCTCTGTCATATCCTATAATTCCTAAAGTCATTTCCTCTCACTCTGGGTTTACACTGGCTGAAAAGATACTGAAACAGATTGTGTGGAGAATGATTATTTCTTTCCTTATGATTCACAGACATGGAGAGAAAAAAATAAACTTTTTTTTTTCACTCCAATTTCTGTTCTGTTTCCAAGAAGCTAATGCGAGCCAAGATAGTTCCTCAAAATTATTGTTTTGTTTCTTTTTTTCTGGATTGTTATACAATTTGATAATTAATTTGGTTATCAATTCACAGTTTGTCCTGTTTTTTCAAATATTATCATTGTAATTAATTGTTTTTCCTCAGATTTGCTTGTTGCTTTTTGTACATTTTCCTTTTTCCACACACCACCACCTTTCTCTTTTATTTTTTGGTTGATTGCCCTTTAATAAAACTGTTAGGGCAGCCCAAATTGTACTCTCTCCCTTGTTCAGTATGACAGATTTTTCTTTGATTAATTTTGATGACAGTGTATTTACAGCACTGACACAAGTAACAGCAATATCAGTTGAAAGTAAAATAATTCAGTCAGAATAATGTTGTGAACTAAGTTAAATGATCAAAGGCATTGCACTGTAAGGAAGGAAAATAATTGTGATATATGCTACACCCAACCTAATGCATATTCACTTTTTGAACTTCCATCCTTCAATTTCGGTATTGTGTTTCACTGTGTGACTGACTAATTGTGTACGTGTGTTTGAGTGTGTTCATTCTTTAGTATAATGTCTTTTCACTTACACTGAAATAAATATTGGACCGAAAAAAACACATTTGAATGTGCATGTGTATGCAAAAGTGGATGCATGAATGTGACTGCAGTGTGCATGTTTGAGTATGTGCACAAGTGTGTGTACAAGTGACAGCACTGAAGTGTGTGTATATATGTGTATTTTTACAAATGTGTGTTGGTTCAATAATTATATAAAATATTCTGCTAATCAACACATATTTTCAGTTGCAGTAAATGTATGCTGCATCTGCTGATGAATACTGAGAACCACAGAATATTTTGATGAAGTAGACAAAGTATTTGGAACTGAATTGAATTAATATATCAGTCATGTATTGGGTAGACTTACAGAAAACTCAAACATGGTGCAGTCACATACATGTACAAAAATAATACCTTTATTTTTGCAGTTGATACAACTGTGCACAGAAATATGAACATACAAGTAACATACCGCATGCTACTTCTGTAAGTCAGCACTGAGTTTCAGAAGGCTAGGCTTCTCTCTCTCTCACCCACATACCTCCAGTAAATAAGAACACTCAAGTAAATGAGTTATGCAGCTTTTACAGATATGATGATTTATGATCATTGTAATCCATCACTTAACATCTCAGAAGACTGAAAATAATGACATCTACATTAACTCTTCTGTTATCATAGTTATTTATTCTTGCAATTCATTTATAATCCTGTGATTGTGTATTCTTAAGTTTTTACACCTTTTCCGTATTTTCTCTATACAACATATTGTCAAACAATACGTTTTGGTTTGGACACCACAAAAACAGACAGGTTTGAATTTTCTTCACAGAAAATAAACATATCTATCATTGTTCATTTGGGGGACCAGACAGTAGCTAGAATGCAGCAAATAGGAAATTTTCAATCTAAAATTACGTTTAAATAACATACTTACCATGACCCAACTAGTGCAGACTCCGGCAGGGTCTGACATTCCTGTCCTGTGCAAACTACTATCCGCCTATGCAGAGAAAATGAAACTACGGCCGATAACCTCCCTGAAGTAGGCAACCTCCCCTTTGTCCTGCTGGCTAGCGCCCTCTTTTGACGGCAATATGCCATCACCAGTGCAGCAAGCAGGGAGAACAGGAAGCAGGGAGGACGGGAGGGTCTTAAATTTGGGTCATGGTAAGTATGTTATTTAAACGTAATTTTAGATAGAAAATTTCTTTTTAATTACACATACTTAACCGTGACCCAACTAGTGCAGAATAGCGCAACAAGGTGGAGGGCTCGCCTGTTCTACTGTCTGTGTGCTGCGATGGCCTGTTGTGCAACTACCACAGAAGCGATGCCTCTTGAGCCATCATCCTGCAGGTGTGCGACGTCTCTCAGGTAGAAGTTGATGAAGGTGGCAGGGTTTTTCCAGTAGGCAGCATCCATGATATTTGCCACTGCAGAGGCAACGCCTCGAGCCATCATCCCTAAAGCGTTAGACGTCCCTCAAGTAGAATTCGATGAAAGTAGAGTGTACTGTGTCACCTAAGGATATTGGTGCGGGCAAAGAAGACAGAGGTCTGCAGCTGTATTGTGGGAGAGGTCTGTGGACCACAGCTGTGCTGATAAATGTAGCGCAAAGAAAATCGGGTCGGTGTGTTGAATCCACACTTTACTGAGAGCCCTTCGAATCAAAGGAAGGGAAGGAAACACGTACCCTTATAGGGTTGTCTCATTTGAGCGCGGTTGAGCGTCAGTGCAAGGAGGTGCACATGTGGTTTGATCTGATGATTCCACATCGGTTGTGGGCCGATAGTGGAAGTGATATATGTGTTTCAAGGAAACTGTGGCACGAGACAGAGGTAGGCCACCATGTTGGGCTTGCCTTAGGTGTGACAGCCAGATCTGTAGAGCTCCTCCATGCAAGCTGACAGGCGATGGGCACTCCCCCCGCCACTTTTTTGTCGTTGCCAAAAAATGACAGCACTAGTATGTTGCCTATGCATAGAATGGCGGACATTTGGCAACAAAAGACCTGAGGTCCCTGGTGTCTCTGGGACAGGGCTGTGTTATTGCCCAGGTAAGTACCATCACGAAGGGGCATACGGAAGGCTTGGTGGCTTCTCTACCTGAGTGTGGCATGTTGAAGCAACCTGCAGAAAGTTGTCGGCAGTCAATGGCTGGGTTGGATCAGGCTGTGGAAGTGCACTTCATGTGCCCGCAGGTCACTGAGTCTCATTCTGTGGTGGAATTCCTAATGGAAGAGGGTTTCCATGGGGAAAATTTTGCTGAAGATTCTTTAGTGAGAAAGGGGACCAGATCTTTGACAGGCCTCTGGCTGTGTGTGGTGCGCACTAAGTCTGGGATGGAGCGGGGCGGGGGCAGGGAGGTAAGTGGCTCAAGGTGTGTAGTACTGGCCATTTACATCAAATCACTGATCTGACATACGTTTTTAGTATGGCCAACAGCAAAGTGAGAGCTGTATTATCAGTGGTTTCTTAATTGCAAAGGGAAATCATTTGTAGCTTAGTCTTTCATGAAGGACTATGTCTCTCAGACTAGAAGTCAAATTGCACTGGGACTGAGTGCTGTAGCCTTGGGCCTAACTAGCCTTTGGGATCCATCCCAATGATGAGTCCTAAGGCCCTCTTGATCGAGGGACTGGGGATGCAACTTGGGCAAAACATAGTCGGGACAGCAGTTGCCTCCTCTGCTGTTCTGATGGTGACTGTCGTACACGACTGATAATCATATATTGGTCCTAGGAAGACACCAATCAGCATGGGTAAATCAGGAAACAGCTGCTGTGTGCTTGAGGGATGAAGGTGTCCACCATGCAGGTTATGTTGAAATGTAAGGAAGCCGCAAGGAGTTGACGGGGTCTTGTGGTGCAAGTGTGTCTGAATGACATGGTGGTGCTTGCTTCCAAAGTGACAACAAAGTCATTCTCTAACAGGCCCTTGACTGAAGGCTGGGGCTCCATGATGGGATAGCCTGCCTAGGCTAGAAACCCCTGAAAGTGTCTCATTGGAAAGACAGTGCTTGAGAAGGAATGCTTATCTGTAACCACAGCAGTGGTTGTGTGTTGACGCTGAAAGGATCGAGCAGGGAAGACCAAGTGCAGAAAGTGCTTTCAAACACCAATTGTTTGAGTCATTGATGCTGGGTCTCTGTTCAAGCAAGGTGATGGGGCAAACTGATGTGCTTGAATGCGGCATCTGCCGTGCTGGTAGGAGTGTGCAGAAAGGTACACCCCTGTGGCTAATGGACGGTTCGTTGTGCTTTGTGAGACACATCCGTCCTCGACAATATGCCTTTCTCCCAAGTGTAGAGGAAAACAGTTATTAACCAGGCCTTCTGCTACTAGAGAGGAGTGGAAGAGATGGGCTTAGGGTCATTGCCTCCTGCCCAGTGGGCAGTTTTTGGGTCCGCTAAAACTTGGAAGGCAAAGATAGACACCCCTTCATGGGAGGGCTGGCTAGGATGTAGGGCCCGTGTGGAGCTGTTGTCACAACCACAGTGGTGCAAACCAAGGGTTGTTGTTCGCAAGGGGGGGAAGAAGGGATGCCTTACAAACTTGGAAGGAATGAAGGGCATGTGTATCTGGAGTGGCACCTCTAAGTTGGACTGCCTCATCCCTCCTTGTACCAAGTTAGGGCATCTCCAGCCCTAAGGGTGATTGTTGTAGGCAAATGAGTTGGGTTGCCTTGTCCCTTCTTGCACCAAGAGTGGGCATTTTTAGCCCTGTGGGTGGGAAGGGAGTGTGTGTGGGTTCCTAAGGACCAGCCACTACTAAAATGCGAAGGAGCATGCATTCAGGCGTGAATGAGGCAGTTTTGTCTTTGAGTGCAGTCGTCCTCCGAAAGCAAGGTAGGGATGAATTTATGAAAATGAATACATATATGTGCAAAGGGATTATAAACTTCCATCAATTCAAGTGATGATGTCAGGAATATGCCAATGACAAGAAATCAAGTCACAAGAAATAAGCGGCTGTATAAGCATATGTGTAGTGTGCACAGATATACCCAAGTAAATGGGTAAGTATGCATAATCAGTAATGGAAAGGAATCTGTGTATGCACCTAAATATGAGATGTACATACACATATGAATAAAGTGCCAGTACGTAGACGCAGAGAGTTCTGGGCATTGTGAACAGAAGGACGCAAATGCAAGTGTGCCTATATTGCTATGTGGGGAATCTCAATGAATAGATGTCAATGAACACAGAAATATAATTGTACATGTTAATATGAAAGTCGTATGAACCTATCCTGTAAGCACACACACATGTGTATACCGAGGGATAAGTATACACCTATAAGTGTAAACAGAAATGTGTATAAATGTAACAAGATATCTCATTGATATATATATATTGTTGTTGTTGTTAATTTTGATAATAAATCAAAAAGAATAGAAGGGGAAATATTGTGAGTGTAATTAAAATTGTGATTTATTTCCTGTTATTGTGTATAACAAGAAGAGAATGGTAATAGGATTGGTTGCCTGCAGAGGGCTGTGTGCAACTGCAAGTGTGGGGGGATGAAGAACCCAAAAGTTAAGTCGCCAATAGCTTGAGAAACAGCAAGAAAGGTGCAGTTGCTGTGCAAAGTTGTGTAAAGTCCATGAATGGGCATCAGGACCCAATGAGAAACCGAAGAAACATCGTTGGTGGACAGCACAGGGGGAAGGAGTGACGTGCTGTGTCGGCTACAAATGCGGAGCTGCCTCCCTTGGCACCAATAATCGGCGAAAAGGATGGTGTCTTTAGAGCACATATCCCCTGGTGCGATGTTTCCTCGCTGTAGAGGGAGGAGTGTCATGCTGTGTGTGAGAGTCCGTGGTTCGATACCACCGTAACGGATACAGGTGAATACGAGCGCAAGGGGAATAATTATAATGTCCCTTAGTGCCGTGGGCATCCCTACCCAAATCGGTTGCCATCGGACGCGAGACGGTCAGGACATGTGGCATGACGGCGCCGTAAGCCAGTGTTATGGGTGTTGTGGACGAGGGGGTGGCAAGTCTGTCGGCTTGCTGTGGGATGTGCATCCCCCTGTAGGTGAACGGCGGTCCAATCTCGCGAATAGTTTCTGCGAGAGGACCGACATTCAACTGGTGTGTGTTGACGGATAAAGGGATAGACAAGATTGGCCCGAGCACTGCCAAGTGACAGGATCGAGTTACCAAGAGGCACTCTGACGTGGAATTGCCGATATTAGTCTTGGTAACAGTGGAGTTATGCAGTGGGGCAGAAAAAACCAGCAATGCCGAAGTTCAATGGGCCGTGCACGCATCTGCTCTGTGGGCAAGGGGCGGAGCAGGTGCTGGGTGTGGCACCAGTGCAGCAAGTTAACAATGGGTTGCTGGTTGTTTGGTTGAGCAGCTTGCTGAGACGCCATTAGTGGATGGGAAACAGCAGCAACCGGCGGTGTGGCAGATGGGGTCATCACCGCAAAGCTTGAAGGGACCATGCACGCACCCGCACTGTTGGCGAGGGACCGTGCCGGTAAAGGGAAGTAACTGTGGCGGTCACTGGCAAGGCTGCCGAAGCAGGAGTTGTCTCCCTTGGATTGGACGCTCAGGGACAAGGGGAGGGTGCACGCACATGGGCGAGCGTGTCCCCTAGTGGTCCACCTTCCTCCCTACACCTGGGGAGGGCATACCTAAGCACCTCGGTCGCCATAGGATCCGAGACGGAAGAGGCATGCCGCGTGGGGGGCGCGTGAGCCGATGTCACGGCCGCCGCCACGGACGCATCGCACACAGGGCCCAGTCTAGCGTGCGGATCCAAAGCCAGTGTATGGTGTTGTTTACCCAAAGGGATTATGGCACATTCCATTGTTGGCATGGGATAAGTGATAGAGGAGATCGACTCTGGCGTCCTGCCGACTGGCAGGGCCGAGAAATGCGGATCGCGTCGAGTTTGTTCACGAATTGAAATGAATAGCATCAATGGCACCACTGACCTGAGTATGGGGTAACGTACCCCTAGAAGTCGCCGGAGAAGGTGCAGGAGGTGTTGGAGGTCTGGAGTCGACCGGAGGGAGCGAAGGAAGTGGAGGAGGCGGCGGGTTGGCATTGTTGAGAGGGCCAGAAATAGAGGGCCCAGAGTGTCCGTGAATCGATTGCGATCACGCCTTAATTTTAGCCTGATCTCCCAATCAAACCATATAATTATGTGACCTGGTTGAAGACAAAATTTGACAAAAAACAAAAATGCCAGAGAATCGACAGACAGACAGAAAATACAAAAAAAACTTAGCCGTATGAAGAGCGCAGGAACAGGAGTCATAATGGCTGCTGGAAAAAGAGGGCGCTAGCCAGCGGGACAAAGGGGAGGTTACCTACTTCCGGGAGGGTATTGGCCGTAGTTTCCTTTTCTCCGCATAGGCGGATAGTAGTTTGCACAGGACAGGAATGTCAGACCCCTGCCGGAGTCTGCACTAGTTGGGTCACGGTTAAGTATGTGTAATTAAACAGCGAGTACAGAAATGAACTTTCAGGCCAAGATATCCACAGCCTAGTATAAAGGACTTTCTTATCACATATACAACATACAATTGAACGGACAAAAATGAGCACAGAGCAAAACAACTGTTCTTTCTGACATATGTGCAATAGCCAGTAACACAGGCATGACATCACTCCTGATCAAGATGATGGAAACAGACAAAAACAAAGAAAATATGTACACAAGAAACACAGACAGGAGTCTTGAAATAAAATAATCTAAGTCCCATGTAGTGTGTTGCACTAATTTCCACTAGCTGCCAACATAGAGACTCTTCAGAAAACTTGAGCCAAAAACAAACCTTTTTTCTTTTTCTCACTGAGAACTGTGTGCATTGACAAAGCAGTAACAAAATGTAGCATCAAGCAAATCATAAATCAGATCATTAGTTTACTGTCAGTTGCAACTGGAAAGTATGGAAATTATTCATGAACAAGACTTTTTGTAGAATTGCCCGTTTTTCTTCTTTTTTGTTTTCTGCTAGTCTTTTCTACTCTCATCATTTATATATGCAACATCTACATACCCCCTTTTTTCCCTTTGAATTCACAGATACCCCTTACCTCTTTAAATTCACAAGCAGTTTCCAAATTGTTTTGACTTTGGTGTAACTCTGAGCATGGCAGTACCGTATTCATTCTTTTATTACATTACAAACAGTAGCAGAAATGGTTACATCTTCCACTTTCGTACTGTCAGAAATGTGTGCCACAGCAATTTTCATTCACTGAAACAAATACAGGTTCCAATTCATACCCAGTGCTGCCGTTGTAATAAACAGACATTCAACAAGATTTCAACATGAATAAATTAACTGCAGGTGCTGATCACTGTACTAAAAAAAACCCAAAAAAACTGATGGGTTTGTAATCAAACAATGCTGATTCAAAGATGTGTCAAATTATGGGATACATATCAGAAGAAACTTTATATTATGCACAGTTGTGTGTCAACAGGCCTGCTCACTCTGGAATAAATGCTGTTTGATATTGGGTATTGAGATCACTCAGTATTTATATTCTGTTCTGCAAAGGCTTGCTTGCACTGTGTGAATTGTGGCTTGCACTGTGTGGGTTGTGAGTAAAAAATATCATGCCTGTCCTATATGTAGTTTTTTCTCCCCTCTACACTGTACCTAACAGGAATGTGACATTTCAATATTGATGATCCAGAATCCAATAAAAGAAAACGAAAATGAAACTGGTTCAACTCAGATAATCCATACATGTCAACTGTATGTGCAATACCTTGAGTTCATAGAACACTGAGTTCAGTACTCTGACCTATCCTTAAGATCTGATTTTATTAGAATGTTGTATATCTCCAGGCGACACAAAGCATCAATATTGGGATTGATTGAGAGATCAATTGGGGTTTTGTTGTTATTGCTATTAACAGGTTAGTTTGTGTTCTCTCCTGGGAACTACAACCGTATGCACATCTTCTATGAATACCTTAGTTACTGACTCATTTCGATTTCCCATTCCAATCTGAAGCCTTTCTTTTCCCTTACAAAGCATCGGCAACCTTTAGTTTAGAAATCACTCATTCTTTCTTCTTGTTTTTTTTTTTTTTTTTACCACTGTTTATTTGTTCGAGATTGTTTTTACCCTGTAACCCGTGGGTCTTAACTTGAAGCAGAAAGGCATCATCAACAGTTTTTACAGTGCTTTTATCCATGGTCAACTTTGAAATCTGTGCTCATCCTTGAAGTCTGAGGCCTTTTTTCTTTCATCTTTTTTTTTTTTCACTTAGTGTTCCTAACATTAGTGCTCTAAAAGAACATGTAGAAATGACCTATTTGTGATATATGGATATGACAAGAAAAAAACAGAAAGAACCAGTGACCTCTATATATGTAACATGTGGACTATAAAGGAGAAAAATCTGTACCACTGCTTACTGTAATGAACATACAACAAAAATTAATGACAACTCTAAAGCAACCTTGTTTTAATACATTTATTAAAACCACTCTTCATGTTTTTCCCCTCCATTCTTCCTCTTCTGTTGCTGTTTTGCTTGCTTGGGTTATCATTTTTCCATAACGGCTGTCCGAACACATTACAGAATGCTTTGTCATTCCTTTGTTTTTTGTCATAACAAACATTAATATTGTTTTTGAAGTGGAAATGGGAGAATTCCCACCTCTCCATCACAAGCCTTCGAACATTTACACACTACATACATCTTTCACTTGCATGCACACAGACACAGGGAGAAAGACAAAGATATATCATCTTGAATCAGTATCTTTTTTTCCTGGCAGAAAAAAAAAACATATGACATTTCCTATCAGATGCATGATGCATTGAATGAGTTCATTCCAGACAATTTTCAGTTTGTTGGATATATTCCATTTAAAATCTGACTGAACTTTACGGACACTGACTTTCCTTTATTGATGAAAACTTCAGAGGAAAAAATACAATTACACTGAGGATAGGCAAGTGTTACTTTCAGATAAGTCAGCTGGTTTCCAACAGCTTCAAAATACAATGTCACATATATAATATACATGTCATGCAACACTAGGATTTACACAAATGAATGTCAGAATCTTCAATCAATTTTCTGATCTGAGTTCGTCATGTATCACAAAATACATGGAAACACATAAACAGTATGCAGTCTGAAGTGACACATATATGTAAGATTGTACAATGGTAAGTACACAATCAGTCAAGTCAAGCTGTCTTGCTGAAAGCATGTGGCAAAACGTCAAGCTCAAAATATAGTCTAACAACTGGTCTAACTACTATGCAAAATGAATGTTCTCCACTCTCAGACACAGAAAACACTGTCAGGGTGTCTGTGCTTTATCCAACAGTCAATTAAGACTCAGTTTATTTAGAAGTTTGTACACAAATGACGGTCTGTCATAAAAAAGAAAAATGGGGAAAAAAAATCATCTGATAACCTCTTTGCATGAAGTACACATTACACTGTAACTGCATGATGCATATGGATTGACATAAACACCACTTAGTCTTTCACCCTCTTTATTAAAAAATGGAGATCAGAACAACTGCCAAGAAGCATGTTTCTTAAAACTGCAGAATGAAAAATAGAACAGGAGTGGGTCAGTTTGTAGTTATTTATTTTCATGAAGCTATAAATACACTACCACTCCATGGTGACAGAATCAAACTATGGTATTTCTACAGGGACCCCTAACTTTCATCTGGCACAGCAGTTCACTCTCCACAGCTTGTTACCATACCCCTTTTCTTCCCAAGAAGGTCTGACACCCAAGACTGTACTGACATGATGATCAACTTAATGACCTCTGTCTAGTCAGTCCTGGCACTGGTCATCAAAGTCCAGGCAGAATGTTTTTTTAAATTTTTTTTTGTCCAATTTTAATGCTACACCAAAAGGAGTGACAGTCATCAAAATTTTCACCAAAGTTTTACATCCAACATTTCATGGTGGTGAACACAACCACAAGGAATGCTAAAATTAGTGTGGAAAAGCCTTCTCACTATTGTTTCACAACATCTTCCTTTTTCATTTCAAATACTTACTGGTATATCACATGTGGACCATATGTGGTGTTCGACCTTTTTAGACACCCTATAGATATTTACATTATCTCCCATCCCTCAGCCCCTACTCTTTCAAGAATGTTTTGTAAACACCTGACTGAAACCTGATACACAACTATTTTACCAAGAAAACTCATACAAAACACTTTGACAAGATGTAAATATGTTATCTATACTGTAAACAAAAATCTGTAGTAAATAAACAAACAAATAAGTATACCATAAATAAATAAACAAACAGTATTTCCTTAGACACATATCACAGTCCAAAACAAAACATGAAAATTCTACAGAAAAGCAGTGGAAAAAGTCTATCAAAGATGGCCAGCTGGTTGAGAATGATTCCTGCATAGCAACCTAGATCCGTGTCTGATATTTGGCATGCTGAAGCTCATGACGCAGACGATCGGCTTCCAGCTGTCTGAAGTAGAGGTCGTCATCATCACGGAACATCTGGGACTGAATACCCCTGATCTCTTGCTCCATCTTATTGCGCAGATCCCGCTTCATCTGATCCAGCACCTGTCGGCAGTATCACACAAAACACATGTTTCACACCTCTTAATAATAATAATAATAAGTATTTATACAGAGCTAAATCTTGTGCAGAGACAAATCAAAGTGCTTTCACACCAGTCATTCACATGCATAAAAACTGAGAACAAGGAAGAGGCAGGGGAGAGATGCTATCTTGGGAAGAGGTGGGTTTTAAGCCCAGACTTGAAATAGCTGAGTGCGGATGCCTGACGAAGTGAAGGAGGGAACTCATTCCAAATGCAAGGTCTTGAGACAAAGAAAGAATGGCGGCCGACAGTGGAGTGTTTGAATCTGGGTATGCGTAAACAGAGTGGATTCGAAGCCGATTGTAGAGAGCGAGATGGGGTGTAGATGTGAAGGCAGCCACAGAGATAGGAAGGGGCAGATTTGTGAATACATTTATAACATACAGTGCAGATCTTGTATTTTATCCTGTGTGAGGCAGGGAGCCAATGAAGATGTTATAAAAGAGGAGTGATGTGCTCAGATTTTTTCTTTCTGAGGACAAGTCAGGCTACAGAGTTTTGTATGCACTGAAGGGACTGGATGGATGAAGCAGGCAAACCAGACAATAGAGAGTTACAGTAGGCGAGGTGAGAGAGAAAAAGAGAAATGACAAGTTTAGATGTTGTGTTGGTGGACAGATATTTTTGAATGGAACTGATGCACTGTCATTGACAATAGCAGGACTGACAGGTCTCTTCCAGAGAAAAAGCTAACTGAACACCACCACAGCACTATATAGCAATGGAGTGTAAACCAGTCACAGTCTGCTGGTTTTCACATAGGCGCATGAAGCACTGTGACGCATGCCATCATCATCTTCAATCAAAATGGATCACCTGACATGGTTTTATTATTGCATCATTTAACCCCTAGGCTGCCTATATGACAAGATAACTCGTCGTTGCAAGCATGTACGCTTCACTGCCACATTGACGAGATAACTCGTCATTGAAATATTCTGACTTTTCCCTGCTTTGCATTCAGTTTGTTGACAAAAATGCTGGTAGCTTTAGCTTGGAGAATCTCTCTACATTCTATTCACAGCTAGAAACACCATCAACATCATGAGGCAGTCCTTTATTTGAACGTTTTGGTTGGGTTACTGGCCGCAGTGTTTGCCTGGCTCCACTCCCCACTCACTCAACAAAATGTCGGACTGATGCCGTGCTCAAGACATGCGATCGTGGCAAACTAAATCAACCAAGATTGCTTTCTTTAGCTGATGCTCAGAAAGAACTGAAGCGTAAATTCAAAGAATACAGTGATGAACATTTATAGGACGATTTACTAGAAAATAAAGGAAGCAATCAAGAGAGTGGCCAAGATATGACTATCAGTGAGTGATGCCGGCTGTACAGGTATAGCAGACGACATAAAGTGACTGAATTTTTAGCAAGACACAGTGTGAGCGATTTTCTTGGCTCTCGGCCAACGTGGTCTGATGAGAACTAGATAAAGTGATCACGTGAGAGGGGTGAAGAGGAGGGGGGTGGAGACTGAGGGGGCGTGGCCTCACATCCATATTATCACTTGGAGAAGTCACAATGCATTGTGTATCTATCTTTTTTCTTTTTCTTTTTTTCTTCTTTTTTTTTGTGGTTGTTCTAGTATGATTTTGTGTGCGCAGATATCTATTTGTCCAGACAAGATGGTATTTTAGTGCAAATTACTGACTAATGTTTGTAATGAACAAGTTCAAAATATGACAAAAAACAAAACACTGATTTCAAAACAACAGCATGTCATTAAAAATATATGAAATGGGAAGAAAACATGCGTTTTGTATTCTTTATTCATCTACCTTTCAGAAAATATATACTTTTATGGGTCTTTCTCCAATAACAAAGAGCACAGAATTTTTTGAAAATTTATACCCATTTTTTGTGAAAAAAACCCCTGGCAAATAGATTTCATTTAAATCTTAGTTTCCTGGCAGCGAATGGGTTAAGATAGACAAAAGGACCGATGCATGACCTGATTCAAGGCAAGGCAAGGTAAGAACTTTATTTCATGTGCCCTCTCAGGAGGCATTGAAACATTACATACATGCACCTTTTGCACATACCAAATAAAGAAGAAGAGTGATGTCAAAAACAGGGGGGGGAAAATCCATTTGAGAAGACATTGCAAATATATATTCACATGTAAATTTTCCTTGGCTTTTTACAAAAATCTTTTTCCTATCAATAGACAATTTTTTTTTTGTTGTTGTTGTTGAAAAAACAACATATAGAAGGAATAAAGGATTTAACAATATCCTTTTACAGTATTTTTTCAGAAAACACAATAACCTTTGTGCTCACACCTACACACATTTTTTGCTCTGTAACACAAGTAATTAAGCCACTTCCATTAAATTTCATGACTGTTTATAATGTACCATACTACATATCAACTAACATTATTTTGTTTTATCCATAAACAAAGAAATAAATAAACAGTAAATGTCCCAGTACTCAAAGAATAAATTTTGCGCGCCATACATCGTGGGTGTGGAACCACCCATACTTGCAAAGAATGCCTTTCGCGCCACAGACTGTTTATGCGACGTCACTCGCACTAGCTAGAGAGAGAGAGAGGGAGGGTCGTGGGAGGAGGGGGCAGGGGGGGCAGGCGTTGGTATGAAAGTGTTTCTTGTCCACCATTCGGAATTAGTGCCACCAAGATCAGGCCAGATTCGGTTCTGTCTGCTACTACCTTTTTGTCTGTTGTGCATGATGTACTTGTTCATGTCTGCAGTTTTACTCTGAAGTTTAACTCATTTCAAAAATGGATATTTATCATACTAGATAAAAGAACTGATTTAAATACAATTCAGAATGAACTGTTTTTATTGTAAAAAAAAAAAAAAAAAAAAAAAAAAAAAGATAATCAGAACTGATTGGTAACAGCTATTTATATCTAGTTGGAAAAAACTTTTTTGAGAACTAGATAGTATTGTATGTCTGAAATCCATTGATCTATATCTAGTTGATACAGATTTTTTTTCTTATTCCAATCAGTTCAAAACAAAGGAAACCTGCCTATGAAGAAAAAAAAAGCACCAGGAATGCTGACATCTCAGTCAAGGGAAAGGGACTGGTATGGTACCAGTGCCGCAGGCATCAGTTGAACTCCATACAGTAAACACACTGTGCTCATGTATGCCATCGCATAATGCGATAAGGGAGGAGGGGACTGGGGAAAGAAGGGGAAGGGCAAGAAAGAATCACACTTGTGTGGGCACTTTCACAATCCTTTCTGACAGCATATGGAATGGATGTGCATGTGCATGTGTTTGTGTGTGTGTGTGTGTGTGTGTGTGTGTGTGTGTGTAGAGGATGGGGTGTGGTGTGTGTGTTTATGCACATAAACACAAAAATGAAAGAACAGTATTTCCTATAAGCCTAAAATCTGATACAAAACCAAAAAAACATTTCTGTTCGTAATGGAGATGCATCTTTTGCACTTCGTCTATAGATCCCTGATCTAAATAACATCTACAAGCTGCAGCCACCAAATGTACCACTGCATCATCATCTGACATAATTTCGTCACACACACACACACACACAGAGTATTTGTCAAATGTTGCGGGGTTTCGTTCCACAAAGTGTGGCTGGACAGGGACAGAGATCGCGTGCGCATTTGTGTGTGTGTTTACGTGTGTGCATCAGTCTGTACATGTGTGTGCATATATGTGCAAGGGCGGTGTGTGTGTGTGTGTGTGTGTGTGTGTGTGTGTGTGTGTGTCTTGCCGGACCATGAGAACATCAGTACGCTCCAAAGGGCGGGAGTGAATCATTGTTTATTCGTTGTTATAAAGCGCGCTTGCTTTGTTTGTTGCTTTTGATTCAAAGCGTGCTAGATTTCATCAAAACAACTCAGAACTGACTCTCAGTCAGTTCTAAGTAATACATAATGTTTGGCACAAGAGAGCTGCCATCAACATGTACAGAACAGATCAGACCGAAAGGGGTCTTTCATTATTATCCGTCGCGGGGACAGACGTAAAGAGTGTGTTATTTTTCTTTCTTCGATTTTGTCGTCAAATACATCGTCGTTAACGTTGCAACACCTTAAAATGGTGTCCAGACAACATTATACCAAAGTTTCACCCCCTTCCCCCTCCCCATTTTTCTCTCCGGATTTGCACATATCTCAGAATGGCCTCTGGCTGGGGTTTTCTGCGGCAGTCAGGTCTGACTAAAAGTTCAGTTGTTTTTTTAAAACGTAGTTTTTTTTGTTTATAATGAAATGGAAAAGCCCATTTACGCGAAGTTCTCACATCCCTGCATTTGGTCAAGCGCTTGAGTAAATGCATGCATGCAAGTGGAAACCAGACATGAAAGTTTGCTAAAGGAAACGTCAAATTTGTTTTACTGACAGATGTGGGTTACCGACAGTACACCCACGACGTACAGCAAGGTCTTGTTTCTTCAGAGAAACTATGGGTGTTTGTACACCCACGACATATGGCAATGGATCAGCTCCTATACAGAAAGCATGGGTTGCTGTGCACCCATGACATATGGCGAGGGGTCTTTCCTTCATAGAAAGCATGGGTGTCTGTACACCCACGACGTACGGGAAGGGGTTAGTTCCTACACAGAAACCATAGGTTGCTGTACACCCACGGCATATGGCAAGGGGTCTTTCCTTCATAGAAAGCATGGGTGTCTGTACACCCACGACGTACGGCACGCAAAATTTTAGGCGACGTACAGGAAAGGATAAGCAGAATCTAATGGAGTTTAGGGGAGTTCTATAATAACTAGATAAACATGTTTGTCTGATGCTGTCAAAAAAAGTGCACAAAAACAAATAGTGAAACTTATCAGCAATGTCATTTGTGCAAAATTTATCACAGATTCTTTCATTTCTGAGTAAACTGTCAAAATCCTGTCTAACAACAGGCAAAGCATTGCTGGTTGTTTTAAATTTTTATAACTCAAACACACAAGTATTTGGTTACACTGTAAAACAAGCGTCTTGACTAAAGACCGAGCATCCTGTAATCAATATACTAAGTATCATTATCTACATTATCTACTTGTCTATACCAATCTTGCAAAAAGTGATCTTTTCAAAAGCACTTCACTTTCTCTTTGAACCAAGCTGTAAATCAAAATTGTGCTGGTTCAAGCAGAAACTAATTAATCCAATTTCATTCAAGACAGTCCAAGTATTTTTCAGGCATTGGTTTTATGATAAGAAACTCTAGGGAGAGCTGGACAGTACAAGGTCTTCAGAGAAGAAGCCCCCCTCAGTCAAGTGTTTCAGCCCTTAACTCCTTACACTCTAAGGGGGACGGGCTGCACCCAGGTCATGACTCCTGATGCCCTTGTATTGCCACCTTTTCTTTTTCTTTTTTTCCCCCCTGGTCCTCAGCAGGTTCAAACCCGCGCCTCCAGGGTGGTCGCCACTTCAGAACTGAGTCACTGTTTTCTGGCAGACGATTTAACCACTGAGACATCGTACCCCTAGTTTGAGTAGGGAAATTTAATCCTTTTGAAGTTTACTTTCATTCCTCCTCGACCAGATCCAGCTGGAACTCTTTTCTGCTACTTCTGCCATTGCGTTGAGAGCCCATGTCCTCTCTCTGCCAGAAATCGACAGCTGTTTCATGAGGCTGCAGGCAGATGCGCCCACAAACCCTCATGCACTGATCTCTATGGCGAGGACTTTGGCTTGGAAGCCAGATTCTCTCAGGCTGCTGGCTAGACTGGCATACTTCTCGGTCTTGTAGATGTGGGCTTCCTCCATTCTGCTTTCGTATGGCACAGTAAGCTCAATCAGAATCGCTTGTTTCGTTGCCTTGGAGTGTGGTACCATGTCAGGTCTCATGCTGCCCTTGCTGATGATTTCCGGGTGTTTCTTCCCCTCTGGTAGGTCAACTGTGCATTCCCAATCTTTGGCACCATCAAGCAGCCCACGTTTCCATGCTTTGGAAACTTTGGATGCTGTTGGATGCTGTTCGTGTGCAATTTCTTTTAGCACTTGGTTGTGCCTCTATGTGTACCGTCCGTGGCTCAACACCGCTTTGCATGAGCTGAGGATATGTTCCACTGTTCGTTTGCCATGGCAGAGTGGGCATGCAGGGTCATCTGCTTTCCCCCATTTCACCAAGTTTGTATTTGAGGGAAGGAAGTCGTACACAGATCTTAGGATGAAGCTGATCCACATGTCGCTCCAGCTGAGGCTCCTCTGGAGTGCATTTTCCCATGTTGTCCACTGCCCCTGCTGGCCTTGCTGGAGTGCCTTCTGGCCTCTATTATCATCCTCTTCCTTCTTGATCTCCTGTATGATCATGTCTCTTTTTGCTTTCCCCCTTGCCTTGGACCACCATTCCATCTTTGTAAATCCCATGCCTTGTCTGTTGGTTTGGGTGTGTCCTATTATTTCCTTCGTTTTAGGCTTTCTTTCGCTGCACTGACTGCCTCCCTGACTTTCCATTTTCTGCCAGTCTTCAGCTTAGTTTGGTTGGATCTCACAATACTGTCACCTGAATCTTCGAGCATGCTGAGAAGTCTTGCCTTCCCTACTTTGAATTCTTCGACAAGGGACTTCAGAGGTAGCCTCAGCTTTGCTTGACTACAGTAGAGTGCCACGTCAGTGAGACCAGGTGGAACACCAAGCCATTTGCACGTGTACTTGTTGATCTTTGCCTCAATCGACTCGATCGTGCTACAGCTGATATCATATATCAGGAGAGGCCACAGGAGCTTTGGAATCAGCATGGACTGTAGGCACCACACTTTGTATTTGCCAGGAAGGCCACACTGGTCTAGGATATGCAGGCCTTCTTCTGCTGTCTGCTTGGTTTCCTTTCCTCTTTTTGTGTCTTTCAAGGACTCATCATACCATCTTCCACGGCTCCTGACTGGTTCATCTGACACTGTTGGGATGGCTTGGTTGGCTACAGTGAATGTGACTGTTTCAGCTACCTTTCCTTTACGCAGTGAGAGACTCCGTGATTTCTTTGGTTTGAAGTTCATCCTGGCTGAGGCAACTAGCTCGTTCAGCCGCTTCAATATTTCATGGGTGTCATCCTCTTTTGTTGAAAGGACTGTTGTGTCATCCATGAAGGCTTTCAAAGGAGGTATCTGGTATCCGTTACTGAGGTTGGCTCGATCCGTTCCCTTCATTGAGGCCTTCAAGATCACTTCCATTGCCAGCATGAACAGGACTGGAGAAACTGCACAGCCCATGGCTATGCCCACTTCCAGATTGATCCAATCTGTCGTGTATTCCTTGGTGGTGAACCGCAATGAGAAGCCATGAAGTACTTCTTCAGCATTTCCCTGATGTTCGTTGGTACATGGTGCATCTTGAGAGCCAGTTGGATCATCTCATGAGGAACTGACCCGTACACATTTGCCAGATCCAGCCATACCACGTCAAGGTTCTTTTTCTCTGCTTTTGCTCTTTGGATTGCATCCCAAATCATTGTGGCATGTTCTGCACAGCCAGGAACTCCTGGGATGCCACCTTTCTGGACTGACACATCCAGGTACTCATTTTCTGTGAGGTATTTTGTCAGTCTTGCAGCCATGACAGAGAAGATTTTTCCTTTGACATTCAGGAGCGATATTGGTCTGAACTGGCTGATGGTATTTGAATTCTGCTCTTTCGGGATGTACACGCCATCAGCTATCATCCACTGGTCGCTGATCTTTAGGTTCCTCCATGCTGACCTTATCACTCTGTGGAGCCACTCAAGGACCTCAGGACATTTCTTGTACAGCAGGTATGGTATTCCGTTTGGCCCTGGTGATGATTTGGCCCTGGCTTTCTTGACCACTTTCTGTATTTCCTCAAGGGTTGGTGGTATATCGCTGAACTTCTCTGGTTTCCTGGGATGAACCAAACCCTTAAGATCTAGTGGTTTCTTGCTTTGCGGATCAGAATATGCTTTCCTGAGGTGCTGTTCAAGTGTTTATTTGTCCACTGTGAGTGTGTGAGTCCCTGATTTGGGCTGCTTGAACAGTTTCCTGGCGAACTGAAAGGGGTCTCGGAAGAAGCAATCTTGTGTCTTCTTTTTGCTCCTTTTCCTCCTAGCTGATTCTGCTTTCTTGAGGGCACTGTGCTTTGCTTTCAGGTCTTTCCAAAGTTTGTGTAGGCCCTGCTTCTAAAATTCTGAAGCTGTCTTCATCGTTTTCTTGAGTTTTCTTTTTGCATTTTGGATGCTGTCCATTTCTCACTGTCGCCTGGATTTTTAAGGTGTTCTTGTCTTTGGTTCTTTCACTCCATAGGTTTCCCGACATGTTGTGTACACGATATCTCCGTATGTGGCTAACTTGTGTTCCAAGGTGCTCTTTCCTATCAGCGCATCAAGTTTTCGAACTAATCTCTGGTCCAACTCTTCCCATTCCGTTTTTGCACTTGCAGGTGGCAAGTTTAGTTTCTGGCATTTGGCATCAAGATCTTGTTCGATTGATTCATCTGAATTATTAGGGTGGATGTCCTTGGCACTGTGGTCTGAATCCTGGCCAAGGTCTTCTAACGTCCTATCTGCTGGTGCAGTGCGCTGCTGAGCATTCGTCAGATTCTTCATACAACCCTTTTCGGTCCTGTGGATCTTCATGCCACGCTCTGTGAAGAATTTCCGCCAACAGACACATGGGAATTCCATCAGTTCTGAAATTGTAGTCCATTTACCGTTTCCAGTCATAATTCTGTTGGCGCCAATGGATTCATCATTCTCTCCCCCTTTCGGTGAATCCTGGGAGCATCTCTTCTTTGAACAACTTGTAGCAACTGATTAAGGGTAAGGTGGGCTGCCAACCCATGGAATCTGAGAGTCTAGTCTTTCCCAGTTCTGATATATACTGGTGCTGTATAATTAGTAAACAACCAAAGGCAACTTCTAAGTTCCTTGTTTTGCTGTCTGAATCAGGTCTGGCTGTATTGTGTGGCAGCCTATACATTTCACATGGACAAGTCTGAACCACAAGAGCTTCCAACATGCTTCTCTGCCATAAAGTGGAAACAGGTAATGTGTCAGTTTCTGAACGCAGAGATCAGACAGGAGAACAACAGACAGGAAGATGAGAAAAACATTGTTCTGTTTGATATAAATAAACCTGCACTTTCCATTCTTTCTGTCCTCCTCTCCTCTGATGAGGAAAAAGTCGGTTATGTTGGTGTATTGGCACTTCCAAGGATAAACACACATGCACTTGCGCTGACTGAATACAGTCCAACTCCTAGCTGCTACTTGACAGAAAACATTGATAAACTAACTATTCTGTTGTCCAGTATGGGAAAAAGCCCTGCTGTGTGACGTATTGATATCAATGAACCGTTACCCTTTGGTGAGCCTTCTCTCTGGTGGCCATGTCATTCCTGTCCTTCAACAGTTTCTCCACCAGCAGTTCAAACTGGTCACGGTAACTGAACTCTTGTCAAGGAGCATTGCAAAAACTGTAATATTCACTCATACAACTGTGTGCATATGCCATGCTTTAACTGAATTGTACAACAAGGCATCAGATTTAGGATGTATTTCTCTTCCCTTGCTCTCCCTGGGATGCAGACAGATGCCCCATTCTATGAACAAGCATCACAAGGACTTGGAAACATCCTCACACCAAACACTTAGGCACACTGACATAACCACACTTAACTCAGTAAAAGGATACAAGTTCTCCAAGGAATCGATCTCATCCTGGCGTTTCTTAGCCTGCTTTTCTCGCTGCTCTTTTGCGTAGCGCCGCACCTCCCGAATTCTCTCCTTCTGGATTGCCAGACCATCTTTGAAGAGGTTTTTGAAAATCTGCCCAAATAACACTACAGTCAGTGTATTGATAAAATAAAAGGGAAAAAAGTAAATAACTGTTTCAATGAAAACTAAGCATGTGTCTATGAACGCATATGTGTGCATGTCCCAAATCTGTGTATTTTTCTTTATCTTTTTTCTCCCTCGCAGTGAAGGTTGTATTTCTCAAGAAAAACACATGTAATCCAGTTCAACATAAAGTCATCAAAAATGCAAAACCACAATGCTGCATCTGCGTATGTGTGTCTGTTTGTTTACATTGTGTGTGTGTGTGTGTGTGTGTGTGTGTGTGTGTGTGTGAGTGTATTCATGTTGAGTCGGTATGTCTATGTATCATGTGTGTGGTTTGTGTGTGGTGGTGGTTGTGTGTGTGTGTATGTGTGAGTGCATGCGTTTGTGTGCATGTGTGCATGTGTGTGTGTGTGTGCGTGCGTGTGTGTGTGCGTGCGTGCGTGCGTGCATGCATGTGTGTGTGTGCATGCATGCCTGTATCTGCCTGCCTGCGTGTGTGTACGAGTGAGTGAAAGTTTCCCTTGTTTCTGATTCACTTTCGCCAACTCCTAAACCTCTAGTGGATATAAAACAGCTGCCAGATGTGAACATATATAATAATACAGGCTGTCAGTCAAGCACAAACACAGTCAAGTTGTCTCACCATTTCTTCCTTGCTGCGTCTCTTCAGCATCTTGGACCGGGCACGCACTTGGTACTCGTTGTAGTAGCGGCGAGCACGCGCTGACTGGGACCTCTTCTCCTGGAGCTTGTTGTTCAGTGACACCTGCTGCCTCTTCTGCTCCTTGATCTGTTGCTGCAGGAGACAGGACACCGTTCATGGTTACGGTCGTTTGAGGTCGGTGACCACATCAATGTATCAATGCAAGTTACCAAATTAATGTACTGATGATGCAGGCTGCCAAATTTGTGTGTGTGTATATGTGTGTGTGTGTGTGTGTGTGTGTGTGTGTGTGTGGGAAGCTATCATAGATGAACTTGCATGCACACATGCATACACATGCAAATATGTGTGCAAGTATAGACACAAACAACACATGCTAAACATACCTATAAATATCAAGTTCATATAAACATATATATATATATATATAATGATTTAACTGTCCAAGTTACTCTCTTCTTGCACACACACACACACACAAGCAAGTTGGGAGCAAATCATTAATTGCTGCTCAAATATAAACCACAAAGTTGCAAAACACTGACCATTCTCTGGCTGTGATCCAACTGTTTCTTGACAATGCTGGCCAGCATTTCATGTTTCTTGGCTGCCTCCTCCAGCTGTAAACCACACACACACACACACACACACAAATACATAAATACACTGACCAAAAGAGGTTAAAGACCATGTTCATTTTCCCCTGTGTTTAAAAAAAAAAGAAGTGAACATTGTTGTTATAAAATTTGACATACTGTTATTGCAAGGACTTCAGAAAAACCAGCTGATGGCAGTTGGATGGATATGACCATTCCTCGAGGTTGACAAGCACACACATTCTTTCACGACTTTGGAAACAGCACAGACCAAACTTTCAGTTTCAGTTGTAAGGAAACTTGAGTTTCGACTTGCAATTTGTGAACTTTGCTGTCATTTTCAAACAATGTGTGTTTTAAATCTTGATAATCTTTGCTGGCATGATTTAAATGCAGTGTGTAACCAAAAAGGTCACAGAATTCAAACAGAAATATGACAACACAAGGGATAGCACCCCTAGCTTTAATACTGCTCCAATGGAAGTAGTGCTTCTTTGTATTTGGCAAGATAAAAAAAAAAAGAGAAATATTTTGTTCTTAAAAAACATATACACATATATTGCCAATGCCATCCTGGCCTACACAGACGCACTGTGTGAAGGCCTCTTCTTACCTGAACCTGGGCTGTACTCTTCCGACGCTTGTTTTCTTCGTAAGCTCGTGTAAGATTTTCAATCTGCGTGATGCCTTGACGCCACAGTTCATGCCAGGTGTGCTCAGAAAGATACAGATGGGGGAATTCTTCCAGCAACACTGGCATCAGGTCCTCGTCATCAGCCAGAGACACTGAAAAGCCATAACAGGTGTTCCAGGGAAACAAGCAACAGTGTAAAGCAACAAGCTTATTTCAATGACTCTTTGGGTGCTACCAGGTACGGATTTCTTTCATACGGGCTGCTGGCACAAACCAAGTACTATTCATTGGCAACACAGGAGGAACTTCTGCCAGCTGTGGTTGAATCTTTTGTCCTTTCTGCTAAGCAGATTTTTATTTTGAGAAAGTGAGAGAGAGAAAGAGAGTGAAAGTGAGAGAGTGAAAGACAGAGTGAGTGAGTGAGTGTGTGTGTGTGTGCGCACATGCGTGCATGTGCGTGTGTGTGTGTATGCATGTGAATGACTGTTAGCTTGAAAATGGATATGTCCTCAACTAATTTTGTTCCTGAAATTTCAGAGATATACATTTACATCTTCCACATAAAATTGTACACACTCGAATTCTTTTAAAAATTACATGTAAAAGAAAGAAATGAAAACAGCATACAGTTCCCCAAAAGTGCTATTTGCCATTTGTTAAACAATACAGAAATGAAAACAGCACCCATTTTCTGATGAAATGCCTTTTGTTGAATATTCCACTTACATGGTCGTTCACGAGGCTTCTGATTGTCTAATGAGGTGGACCTTCTTGTTTTCTTGCTGGGTTTCAGAGTCTTGGACTTCTTGGTTTGGGGCAGCAAGAACCCTGCAATCATCAGTGACAATGATGATGACACCCTGCTGTGTCAGTATGATTAACTTGCAACTGTGGTCACAGATGGGCACAGTGGATCAAATTAAAAGACTGTACAAAAGCAGAGTGTTCTTTTCTTTAGTTTAGAGCAGTTTTCATGGAAGCACGCAGTCTGTTAACAACAAACACTTTCTGATTCTTATTCTTTCTTTGGGGAAGCTTTCAACACATCCAAAACACTTTCCAGTTTTTCCTCAACTTAAACCATTCCAGTGAGGGCGATCTTGACATGGTCATTGTTTTTTTTCCTTTCTTTCTGCATTTGTGGGCTGTAGCTCTCACACTGACTGGTATCTATGTGGTGCTTTATGCATATCTGGTGTGCTTTATGTATATGACTGTTTTAGACTGCCATTTACGCAGCCATACTCCATTTCAAGGAGTGTGCATGCTAAGTGTGTTCAGGTTTCCATAACCCACTGAACACTGACATGAATAAAGTGATCCATACCATGCATATTTGATCATTTGCATATGTATACACACAAAAGGGATTAAGGCACTAGCAAGTTTGCCCATGCCCAACCTGGCATCAATACCAAGCCTGGACAAAGGATACCAGGATTGAAAGTCAAATGCTCTATCAACTTAGCTATTGCGCACATCGGCACTGTCATAAAGTACGTCTACATCAGAAGTATTAGTAAATAGCTTGATGAACAAAAAGAAAGGAAGAACTACTCTGCCAAATACAAACATTCTAAATCCACAGTCAATGTTTCTTTTGTGACAAGCACAAGCACAGGTAATGTCATCACACCAACAGACAGCAATTTGTGATAGTTTATATATCAGACTGCAGAAAGGCTGCAACAGATACTGTAGATCTCAATCATTATGTATCAACAGCATGTCCACTCATATCACTGTTTTATTCATGCAATCATCTAACCCTATCTAAGAAGCCGCAAGCAGGCCTTGTGCTACCATCTTAAACTAATTCACAAATATCATTGCAATGCACTGTTCACCAGGAGAACACAAACACCACTAAATAAGTTTAACTTCAATATTCACAACAATTATCACCTTTTGGTTTGGCTGCTGGTTTGTCTTTCTTTGGAGAACTGGCCACTAACATCAACAGTTTCTTGTACTCCTCTTCCTGTACAAGTCCAGTCAGTGGTCAAAATGAATATATATTCTTATTGTAAAGCCTTCTTTGTTCGCTTACAAACATGCACCCATACACAGATATAAAACCAATGCAAACAATCACATACAAAATCAAAATATGTACACTTACATACATGACTGCACACACACATTCACACACAGACACACACACACATGTGCATGCACTCACACACAGATATTCAAACACATGTAGAGATATAGGATATCAATCAGAACATATTTCATTATCTTATATCTGCATTCATTTACAGCGATGATTAAGAAGAAAATGCATTATAAAACAATTCATTTTCAGATGATAAGCCACTGAAGGTCATCTACATACCATGTCTTTCATGAGCTTGCGATCGTTACTGAGCAGACCTTTCACTTCATCCACAGCATCATCAAACTCTTCCTCATACTGCTTCTTCACAAACTGAAACAGTATGCACGTCACAAACAAATAATCAGATAGCTCTGAGTTGATGAAGACCCACTATATACATATTCATCACATTTCAACACAGACAAAACTTAGACACAATCTCCCAATCCTTAAACAGTTGATGGAACTCTCATTCTCTCTCAAAGACATATATTCCATCAAATGTGTATATATGGAAGTGTGTGAGTGCTGTGTTTCTGCGTGCAAAAGCATACATGAACACAAAGGTGTCAGTTGTCACCCAGTTACATCATTACTTATTTCTGGCTTCAGCTGTCGGACAGTCATTCTGATGAAGATGTCTGGAAAAAGGCAGTTAATCATGTCAAGTTTGATGTGAACAGACAAGGTGGTTCCTAAAACATAGGGTAGCATTTCCTATCACCTACTCACAGTGCTGTTTAATTCATGCACCACTTATTCTAAAACTCACACAGACACACACAAACTTATCTTGACATCCTTGAACATGAACTGTTTCATAATAAAGTACTCTTCCCAATACCTTCACATATTTTCTAAAATACATCCACCCAACCCCCAACCCCATGACTCATCATCCACCTCACACTCCTTACATCTTGCTTCTTCTGGAACATCTTATCCTCCGTCTCCAGATGTCGCTGAGCACTGGCCAGTGTGGGTTTGCCCATCTCGTGCAGTCTTGTGGACAGTTTCGCCCGTCGATCCTTGATCTCTTTGCCGTCCACAGGTCGGCTGCTGGCAGTGTCTGTGTCATCCTCCTCTGCCCTCTCCACCCGCTCTGCCCTCCGCTCTGCCCTCCGCTCTGCCCTCTCCACCCGCTCTGCCCTCTCCATCCGCTCCCTCACCTCCGCAGCCTTTCTGTGAGAGCTTACCTTCTCCGCTCTCTCTGTGGGCCTGGGACCACTGAGGCACACAGAAATATGTTGGTGTTTTTTAAGGAGAAAAACCAGATAAATTGAAGTTAATAAATAACATTCTGTGTGAAAATAGTAAATCAAATTAGACATTGCATTTTCACTTAAAGGAAATTTTCTACCTAAAATCTTTAGGGTTGTCTCACTTGAGCGCAGTTGAGCGTCAATGCAAGGGGGTGCATATGTGGTTTGATCTGATGATTCCACATCGGTTGTGGGCCAATAGTGGAAGTGATATATGTGTTTGAAGGAAACTGTGGCACGAGACAGAGGCAGCCCACCATGCCATGTTGGGCTTGTCTTAGGCGTGACAGCCAGATCTGTAGAGCTCCTCCATGAGAGCTGACAGCCGATGGGCGCTCCCCCAGCCACTTTTTTGTCGCTGCCAAAAAACAGCACTGGCATGTTGCCTATGCATAGAATGGCGGACATTTGGCAACAAGAGACTTGAGGTCCCTGGTGTCTCTGGGACAAGGCTGTGTAATTGCCCAGGTAGGTACCATCACGAAGGGGCATACGGAAGGCTTGGTGGCTCCTCTACCTGAGTGTGGCATGTTGGAGCAACCTGCAGAAAGCTGTCAGCAGTCAAAGGCTGGGTTGGATCGGCCTGTGGGAGTGCACTTCATGTGCCTCCAGGTCACTGAGTCTCATTCTGTGGTGGAACTCCTAATGGAAGAGGGTTTCCATGGGGAAAATTTTTGCAGAAGGTTCTTTAGTGAGAAAGGGGACCGGATCCATGACGGGCCTCTGGCTGTGTGTGGTGCGCACTAAGTCTGGGATGAGCTGGGCGGGGGCAGGGAGAAAAGTGGCTCTAGATTTGTTGTACTGGCCATTTACATCAAATCACTGATCTGACATATGTTTACAGTATGGCCAACAGTAAAGTGAGAGTTGTATTATCAGTGGTTTCTTAATTGCAAAGGGAAACTGTTTGCAGCTTTGTCCTTCATGAAGGACTATGTCTCTCACAATGGAAGTCAAATTGCACTGGGACTCCTTGGGGGCTAACTAGCCTTTGGGATCTGTCCCAATGGTGACAGTCCTAAAGCCCTCTTGATTGAGGGAGTGGGGATGCAACTTGGGCAAAACACTCTCTACTATAAATTGTATAATCAAATTCCAGCCTGGATAGTCGGGACAGCAGTTGCTTCCTCTGCTGTTCTGATGGTCTTTGTCGTACATGACTGATTATCATATACTGGTCCTAGGAGGACACCAATCAGCATGGGTAAATCAGGAAACAGCTGCAGTGTGCTTGAGGGAAGAAAGTGTCCATCATGCAGGTTCTGCTGAAATGTAAGGATGCCGGAAGGAGTTGACAGGGTCTTGTGGTGCAACCGTGTGTCTGAAGATATGGTGCTTGCTTCCAAAGTGACAACAAAGTCATCCTCTGACAGGCCCTTGACTGAAGGCTGGGGCTGCATGATGGGACAGAGGGCCAGAAGTAGAGGGCCCAGAGTGTCCGCGAATCGATTGCAACTGCACCTTAATTTTACACCGATCTCCCAATCGAACCAAATAATTATGTGACCTGGTTGAAGACATAATTTGACAAAAAACCAAGAACGCCAGACAATCGACAGACAGAAAATACAAAAAAACTTAGCCGTATGAAGAGCACAGGAACAGGAGTCATAATGGCTGCCAGAAAAAGAGGGTGCTAGTCAGAGGGGCAAATGGGAGGTTATCTACTTCCGGGAGGTTATCGGCCATAGCTACTTTCGTTTTATCCACATTGGTGGATAGTAGTTTGCACAGGACAGGAATGTCAGACCCCTGCTGGAGTCTGCACTAGGGGATCACAGTTAAGTATGTGTAATTAAACCTAATTTTAGTTGTGGGCATGAAACAAAGCAATAATCATCAGCATTATCTGTGCTTCTAGTCTCTGTCCTTATCCTCTTTTTTTTTCTCTCAGCCAGTTGAAAAAATAATTATTGTAAACATTTTCTTTTTACTCTTTTGTGTTCACGTACATCAGTTCCAACTGGTGTGGATTTTATAAGACATTATCTGTGTACACAGCTTGTTTTTGTTGTTTTTTGTTTTTTTAAGCTTTTGTTTGGTTGCCATTTAATCCACAAACCGTCTGGAGTGACGCATTATGTTCTTTTTTTTTCTTTTCTTTTTTTCATATTCTCACTTGCAACCTAACCAACCATCTCCCATACTTGTTTTGTATTGCATCTTTTTTTTCCTCTGTAACATTTTGTCCCCCTTTTTTTTTTAATAGAAAATATCCAATTGCTTTGAGCATGCTGGTTGTGAGTTAAAAAAAAAACCCAACAACAACAACAACAACAAAAAAAAGGTTTGTTTCTCACAAATCAAGCTTGAGGGTTGTGAGCAGAAGAACACTACAAATATGGATGAAGTCTTTTTGTGGATGGTATCTTGAAGCAGCACTACCTTGGTTTTGGTCTGACATCAGACTGCGGAACAGGCTGGCTGTCTGGCTGTCGCCTGGCAGGAGGTCTGGGCACCTCTCTAGGAGCTGGTCTGACATAATCAGTGTTGGGTGGAATCTGATAGCCTGCTGTGCCCTTTCTGCATGCAGAAGAGGAAAAGACTCACTTCCAACAGTTTGACAATGAGACTTAAAGCTTAAATAAAAAATATTCAAACTTATGATTGGAATCAATATGAATAAATTTAGCCGTATGCATGCAGCCAATATGAGACAAATGAATGCCTTAATGAAATAACCTTACAATGCAGATCAAATTTAGGACTGAAACCCATATGAACAAATTAAGCTTGATGCATGCAGCCAGTCTAAAACAAACCTGTGCTTTAATGAAATATACTCAAATGAACTCATTTTACAACATAGAGCAAACCTATGATTGGAATCTATATGAAAAATTACCTTGATGTATGCCAATCTGAGACAAACCAATCCTAAAATGAAATCCACAATATCAGCAGAAGTTGATAATTGGTATTTCAAATAATGCTGGGGTTAAAAAACAACAACAAAACCCCCCACTAAATCTGCACTGTATTGTGTTAAAAAAGAAAGACTCTTTAGGCAAAACTCTCTACATCATCTGGGCACAATGCCAACAAGTTTCTTTTTTAAGAATGTGTACTCCTTTTCCAACTAAACATGCTCAATGAAGTGTTACCTTGATGATGCAGTCTGAGTGTCTGGTTTTCGCTCCTGGGAGGGTCTCTCTAGATAGGTTGTTGCAGTCTTCTGCACTCTGCCGAAGACGTCCAGCTGTGTTCAACAGAAATAAAGACCAAACTTTTTGGTTCTACCAGTCTTCTGCAACGTATGTTTCTCCAGCAATTAAGACTGGAGAAGAGTGCAGCAAATACCTACATGTATGTCAGTGTGTCTGCATGCACGCATGTTTGTGTGAATCTTTTCTTCTTTCATTGTCAACATTTGCAAAATATAGCAGCAAAAAAAAAACCCTTTGTGTGTGTTCATTCTTTTGTTTAATGTCTAACCACAATTGTAATCTTAGACTAAAACCCATCCACTTCTCAACCCAACACTACTTTCCTTATCCCTCTCTCCTCAATTTTCATAAAAAGTATGAACAGAATAAAACAACAAATGAACTGGTCAACCAGTAAAATTACAATAGAGAGCCAATGGGGCTCTTAAGGAGCAAAGAGCAAGACGCTTATCTGCCCATACTGTGTCCATGAAGGTCTGAGTTCTATTTCGGCTCTTGCCCTTTTTCCCAAGTTTGACAGGAAAATAAAACTGAGCATTTAGTCATTTGAATGAGAAGATAAACCAAGATCCTGTTTGCAGCATGCACTTGGTGCTTTGAAAAAGAACCCGTGGCAACTAAAGTGTTTTCCTCTGGTAAAATTAAGTAAAAAGAAATCCACTCTGATATGCACACAAATATATACGCATGCACTCAAGGCCTGACAAGCACATTGGGTTATGCCTCTGTCAGGCATGTGCAAAGCAGGTGTGGTGTAGCACATATGGATTCATTAGAACGCCGTGAAGCCTGAAACCAGGGCTCCTAATTAAACTCTGAACAATTTCAAACATATAAAATGTGTTTGTATGTGTGTGCATGTGACTAATTTGCACATGCATAATTATGTGTGCATGTGGCAAGAAAAAAGCATATACATGGCCTTGGCTGTTGGAGAGTCATTCTGATGAAGATGTCTGGAAAAAAATTAATAACTTACTTTAATCATGTCAAGTTTAATGTGAACAGACATGTGGTTCCTAATACAGAAGAATATAGCAAATATGTGACAATTTATGTCTGTACATTCCCTGTGTATGTCTGTTCTAAGGTGTGTACATATCTATCTTATTACCAACCTCACTGGGCTCCCCAGAAGAGAAAGGGTGAGGTCTAGGAAAGGATACCCCTGCATGGTTCAGCTCTCTGGCCAGGGCCAATCCCTCTGATGGTGGCACTGGACGTCTGCTCTCCCTGTCAACAAACCACAGCAATTAATACAACAACTCTTCTCTGTCATCTTACACTGCATTACCACTTGATTAACAGCCACCCTGGAGCACGGTTACAGTATCAAACGTTAACAAGAAAGTTGTGGGTTCAAATCCCATCAGAAACCTAATCATCACCTGCAGATTTCTGAAACCCGACTAGCTCCTCTCCAGAACAGAATGCATGATGAGATGGGCATGACAGCTGAGTGGTCTGAGTGAGTGACTTCCAACCTGAAGGTCTGTCACTGAATCCCGTCCCCCTCCCCACATCTAAAATGGGAGTATGACTGCCTACACGGTGAGGGTAAAAATGGTCATAAACAAAAAGCCCACTCATGAATACAAGTGAACACAGGAATTGCAGCCCATGAACAAAGAAGAACAAAAAAAATCAAATCAGCACTTCCTGCTGAATTACAGGTACTGATTGTTCCAAATCTCCTAGAAAAAATGTCTAAATCCCTTGTTGCAGATCCTGTAATCCATGTCAGCATTTTATGGGTTATGGAAACACACACGTCACATGTCTTGTATTGAGTTACACCGTATCCCTTTTTTTTGTTTCAAGACATATTTCTTTGTGTGATGTTTGGACTGCTCTGTCCAGGAAGAGCATATCACCACCGTGCAGTGCTACTCTTTTGTTCCTTTTTTTTCTGTCTGTAAGTGTATTTTTGTTTTACTGTCAACATCATCAAACAGTTCAACAGAGTCTTCTGTTTATAAGCTCAAACAGACTGAATAGTTGAATATTGTCTTTGGGCAGGTGACATCATCATCATCAAAGTCCATGCTCACCTGAGATCAGTGATGTTCAACTGAGCAGCTTGATCCTCTTGTCTGCGTAGTGGGCTTTTGTCGATGGCGGCCCTTGTCAAGGCAGCAGTCTGCTGAACCATTTGATGCAGGTCTTCGTAGGATGATGACAGTCCCTTCACCACTGGCTCTCTGCAGGACAAGACTCTGATAATGATGGTAACAGTGGACACACCTGTCCAATGTACAGGTCTCAGCAATTTCAGTCAGTCCATCTGCATTGGCTTCACCAGCTTCAGACTTTCATTTCCTATTCCTAGAGGCTTAGAATTCACTATTCAAAATGAAAACTGATAAAGACAAAAGTAAGAGTCCATGACCCAGGTCCACATTCTTAGCAGTGGCCCCGTGGATTAAAGGTGGAGATTTTTCTTATCTCCCAAGTCAACAAAGGCGCAATCCTGGTAGTGCCTAAATCTCTATTATGTAAATACATACGCAGCAGATCAAATAGGCTGTTGAATACCAGAAAGAACAAAACAACCTACATCTATTTCATTAAAAAAAATGTTTAATACTGTAATCTATGTCAGCAAAAGGAAACGGTTAAGAATGTGTAATTAAAAAGGAGTTTTCATTCTTTCTTTCTTTCAAAATAAGTCCACTGAAAGAATATCACAAAGACTGTACTTTATTTATTCACATGCTAAACCCAGGCCAAAACAAAGTCATTACCCCAAATGATATTGTCGTGGTTAGCATTTTGCATCAGCAGTCATGATGAACAGCAAGACAGGATGTTACCATGGTCAACATACTGACAGTACCCAATTGCATAATCCGGCTTGCCTGAAACATGGGCATTCTTACCTATTCTGATACGGTTTCTCTGGGGTCTGCTTGCTGCAAATGGGGATTTCCCCCACAGTGGCACGCATCCTCTCTGGAGATTGTGTTCTCCTGTACTCACTGGGTATGGGTTCAGTGGATGACAGGTCTGGTGATACAGACAAAAAAACACCACCACCAGTCTAAGGATTTGTTCTTTCTCTTTTTCATCTCTCTTTGTTAAAGTCTGATTACCTTTTCAGGTACATTATTGTGAACTTCACTGACATGGTCTTGATCATCAAAATGCAAAACAAATAAATCATAACAATAAAATGCAAAACAAACAAATAAATAAATCAATAAGATGGTCAAGTCATTTTGCTCAGAATCATCTGATAACATGCGATGAAGATTAAATAGAAAAGTGTCTCAGAAAATATCAAAATCAATTAACAACCCCCGCCCCCTCCCCCCAACTTAACTGTTGGTCAAAATGACTTCCACAGATCTCACATGCAGGATTTTAAAAAAAATAACTCAGAACATACATATTCAAAATGACTGTACAGATTTTAAAGTTATTCATTACCGCAACCTACTTTCCAAAAAAATTGTACAAAGTCTGAAACAGCAGCTTGTGACCTTGAACAACAGTCAATGCCGAAACATCTGGCCAGAGGCTGGCCCTATGTGCACCTAACACTCACTCTGGGGGCCACGGTCAGGGCCATTCTGTCTGGAAGGTTGAGACACACTGGCTGCAGCATCCTTTAAGTAGGGCTCCTGGGTCACAGCACTGCTTGTGACTGGAAGGGCTGACTCCAGGAAAGCTGTGCATTGTAACAGACACAACTTACTGGCTTCAGGTCAAACCTGTGCATCACCAAGACAAGGTTGTACCGAATAAACCTACATGAAACGCATGCCCACATGTTTTCGCATGAAAACACACACACACACACTCATTCTGCACACATTGAGTCAAATCAGCTACAATATATGCACTGTGAATCACATAGAATATGCAGTAAATTACATACAATTTAATGATAAATAAAGCATTATTTGACTCTCAATGATCATCAGTTAGCAATGTCTGCATGGTATTGCTATGACACATTTTAAATGAATCAAATTTTCACTTCCTGCTGGGATGATTAAAACTAATGCACGTTGGATAACACAATGAACTCACAAATATCACAAAATAACCCTATCACCACCAAAGATATTTCATAAAATATGACAATGTTATGTATCATGACAATCAGTGGAAAAGGTCAATTATCATCAAACATTATCTTTGAAGGTCAATTATTACTTTACATTATCTTCTAACATTTCATATGTTGCACAATTTCAATTTTAGTAGCTTTTTGAAAGTTTTGCCACAATTCATTCTCCATTTGACCATATTGTTTTTCATCAAATTTATTGGTCATTTGATCACAATCTTTGAGCAGGGCAGCAATCCTGTCACACAAATTTGGTGGTTGTGTGTGTCAAAACACAAGTGGCATATTTAGGGATTACAGTGTCATGAAACTGCTAAAGGAACAAAGTCTGGTGCAGTAACTATGCAGCATGCAATGAGTGACATAAGCTGAATTTGCTGAATATCATGCATGTGTAAAAATCACTCACACACACAACAGCAAATAACACACACACACACACACACACACACACACACACACACACACACACACAGGGAACAAAGGAAATAACATAAAGAAAAGCCAAACAGGTAAGGAGACAGCTAAAAAAAATAGATTACATACACACTGAATAAGTATCTACTTTTAAAAACTGATTAGTCTTAACATACAACTTTAGACAAAAATTTCAAATATATCAGTGAAGAGGTCAGTACCAACTCCTCCAATGCTGAATGTGCAGAAACACTGGGTGGGAACACTCAACAGTAAAACATCACCTACACATCCACCCCATCACGGACGACGAAGAAACACTACTCAGACGACGATAATGATGGAAGAGATGATGAGTGAAATAGTAATGCTGACTACCATCTTGCTGGGCATGAGGACGAAGTGAAGTGAACGGAGCGCTGAATTTGGTGTCGATGGCTGGGGCAGCAGTGGATGTGGGCACGGGTCTCACACCGATGAAGTCAAATGGGCCAGGCTGCTGCCCATCTGTGTCTGGCTTGTCCCAGGCAGTCTGGTTAACATAGCCCATGAAAATAAATCATCAACACTTGAACAAATTTATGTCAAAATTTTCACAAGCACCCACAGACTCTGACAACAACAACAAAAAAAAGGTGGGGGGTGGGTGGGGACATAAAAGAGCTGGTCTTCAATACTTTCATAATCCACCTGTCTAGTAGAGTCACTTGCACAGATCACAGCATCATGACAGTGTATTCAAGGATCTCACAATTTTGTATTTAAAGGAAAAAAACATCCATTCTGCAAGTTCCTCTCTTTCCTGATCCCATACCATCCTTTTTCCTTCTTTCAAGTAACAAATATGAAGAAAAAGCAAATCAAACATGATATCAGAGACTGACCTGAAAGACAGCACCATGAACTGCTTGCTGTTCAATATCATTTCAACAACACACCAAACCAATCACATAACCACATTTACACATTGTCATGATTTGAGACCTCCATAGCTAGCCTGGATGCCAAACCACAGGATTAATTTTCAAGTCAGGTGGCATTCATTTACATGATACAGAACAAAATCCCTCTGTCAGGACTGGAAATCACAATGCATTACCTTCATGGTGGCATGGGACCTCTCCTGCTGAAACTGTCTGTCCAACTGTTCCCCTTCACGGATTAGATCTGCTGTGGAATCCAGTGTTTGCTCTGAAAGAAAAATCACATGATAACAAGCCCATGAACTAAATAAACAACATACCTTACGTGGGACAGAGACATATACATAAACAACAGTAGTTAATGAACTCACTGTTCCAATAAAAAAAAATCTAATTATAAACACAGTGTTCCAAGAGAATTCCCTCATAAACAAATTCATGCAATAAATCAGAAATGTTTCCTTAAATAAAAAAAACTATTAATTCCCCTGACTCATCTGTAATTTTTTCCAGACTCATCTATAGCTTTTTTTTCTAAGTTACCAAAAAATTCAAACACAGCCACCTGTCTTTTATTCCCTTGCATTCAGATCATTTTCTGAGGGAACTGTTTCAAGATAAGTTAACTTGTCAAATCCTCATAATTTTCAGTGTTGCAAACTTTATGCATAGCCTGTCACACAGACACTATCACAAAGATACAGATGGAAGCAAAGAAAACAAATCCAACTTACGGCCCATAAGAGAAGTGGTGACGTTGGGTGGAATGGGAGAGGGGGCAGTGTCAACAGTGGTCTTCTGCTGTGCTGCTGCCACTGGTTCTGCTCCATCTCCTGACACACACCATGTTTGTTTTGCAATTTGTGTGTGTGTGTGTGTGTGCGTGCGTGCGTGCGTGCGTGCGCGCATGTACTTGTGCCTCTGTATTAGTGCATGCTTTTCAAGCTTTTCTAGAAATGAATGCTAATGGTCTATACAGAAAAGATAAGTATCATTCAGCACCTGTGAAAATAAAATAAATGTATACATGAATAAATTATAAAATCATCCAAGATTTAAAATGAACTGCAATGATGTGGAAAAGAAAAGGTGTCAATAAATTGCGAAAGTGCAGAATTTAAATGAAACACAGTCCTCCAATAAGATTCATCATCTGATTCCTAAATTTTACAATCTACTTAACATGCATTTCTTCTGTTAACAACTCTGTCCCATAATTTCCTTTGGGTATTTCAAAGTTCTTTGAACCATAGGATAATTGCCAGTGATGATCAGATTGTCATCATAACTGGAAAAAAAAAGTGGACTATAATTTCTTAAGAAAATCACTTTCCTATGTCTTAGCTCAGTACAGAGTATTCACATACAAACCTCCTCCTCCAGATTTCAGGGCGCCATTTCCGTCTGGTCTTTGTGTCACCAACTGATCCTTGCTACTGGATTTATGTCCATCTCTGGCACTGGAAAAAATATATCAATCAATAATGAGTTATTAATCCTTTCACTGCCAGGGAAATAAGATATTAGTGAAATCTATTTGCCAGGGTTTAAAAAAAAACAACCAAAAAACCGGGTGTATATTTAAAAAATAAAATAAAAATTATGTGTGAGTTCTTATTGGAGAAAGACTCCTAAACTATTTTCTGAAAGATAAATGAATAAAGAATACAAAAAATATGTTTTCAAATTTTGTATATTTTCAATGACATGCACTTGTTTGGAAATCATTTTGTTTTGTTTTTTGTCACATTTTCAACTTGTTCATTTCAAACATTAGTCAGGCAATTTGCACAGTAATATATATTTTCTGGACAAATGGATAATACCTGTACAAACAAATTATACTAGAACAACCAGAATATAAAAAAAAAGAAGAAGAGAAATACACACAATTTATTGTGACTACTCTAAGTAAGTGATAACAACACAGATGTGATTGTCTAGTCCTTTCAATCAAATCAGTGGAGTCAGACCCAAGAACTGTTTTATTTCAAACACATTTGTATTGTTTATGCTGATAGTCTGGAGTACTTTTTCTGCCTGCCTGGATTTGCCTGTACCTGCTGGAGTGTCTGCTGTGTGTACAAATTGGTTTGCTCAGAAAATTCATGATTTAAATTATCATCTGAGAGAGAGAGAGAGAGAGAGAGAGAGAGAGAGAGAGAAAGTCTATGCAGTCTGTGTTCTGTGGGTCTTTTTTCAGTCCACTGTCACTAGTAAAGTTAGCAATAACATGCTGAATGTTGTTGACTGGCCCTCAATTGATTCCCTCAATGGCAGTAAGGCCATACTACTTCCGCCTCCACCTCCCTCCTCTTCCCCCTCTCTGACCCAGTACACTAACTCCAATTCGCCTCATTCTGTTATCCCTGTGTTGATCAGTGCCAAGAATGTTGCTTATGCTGTGTCACTGTCATCTGCTCTGTACAGCCAGCTTCACTCACTGTTCCTCATATCTTGACCAGTCTCTTGATTGCTCCCTTTATTTTCTATTGAATTGTCCGAATAAAGTTCTTCACTGTCTTCTTCTTCGAGTTGGCACTTCAATTATTTCTGAGCATCAGGTAAAGAAAGCAGTTTTGGCTGTTTTAGTGCACCTTGTTTGCATGGCTTGAGCAGGGTGTCCAACATTTTGTTGAGCAAGTGACAAGCCAGGCAAAACACTGCCAGTTACCCAACCAAATCGTTCAAATAAAGGACTGCCTCATGAGGTAGATGGGGTTTCCAGCTATCAACAGAATCGAGAAAGATTCCCCAAGCTAAAGCTATCAATGTTTTTGTCAATGAACTCAATACAAACCAGGGAAAAGTCGGAATATTTCAATGACAAGTTATCTCGCCTTTGTGGCAGCAAAGCATACATGTTTGTGCTTATGAGTTATCTCAAGTTATCTCGTTTTTGTGGCAGCAATGCATACATGTTTGCACTGATGAGTTATCTAGTCATATAAGCAAACCCAGGGGTTAAACTTATCTCATCAGAGTCCATATATTCTGCTCCATGTCATCTTGGAAAGGAAAGTAAATAAAACAACAGAATTAACTAACAGGTTCTCACACTCTCTTCTTCCTTGCAATATCAGAATATTTTAAGTGCCTGCAAACATCTATCTCAAGGGTGCTATCTGGCCATTCCCCCCCCCCCCCCCCCCCCCCCCCCCCCCCCCCCGTCTCTTTAAAGTGTTTACTTACCACAAAGATTTTACTTTTGTGTCAGTCACTCATGTGAAGTGTAAAGAAACACCTCCACCATTTATATAAATTTTACACTATTGGCATAGATGTGACAACATATCTCCCAGAATCATTTTCTTTTAGCTACCAATTTGTAACATTCTCTTTCCCCAGTTCTACTGCTTCACCTTCACTGCTCATGAACACTGAGCAGATCATGAGCTGTTTCTCTGGTGTTCAGTTTGTTCTTCAGTGAGAGACTGCACTAAGATATTCATTACTGTTTAAATTCAACTCAATCACCTTTAAACAATAAGCAAAAATGAGTGTCTTAAATCACTGTGTAAGATTTTGGCTTCTGTACTATATTTTTATATTGCACCGCCTTATTAGCCCATCCCTATATCAGAAAAATTGTAAATTCTTCAATGAATCAGTGGGATGCCCAACAAAACAATGCAAGTGCAATAAAAACCATCAAGGCTTCTACAAGTAAATGGTTTCTTGAAACGAACTGGACTGAGTTCTCAGTGTCTGAAATTTATTTTTGTTATTTTTGACATGTTTTTGTGTGAGGACAGTTGTTAACAATGAAGGTGTGTGTCTTACTCATTCTGTTTATCATTCCACTGCTCCTGGGTGTCTCTCTCATGTGGGCTAGTCTGTGACATTGGTGTTGGCACGGACTCTGCATCATCAACAGCAGCCTCCAGTCTCTCGAAGGATCTCACATCATCTGTTAAAAATTTTTATTTAAAATTGCACTGCAAACAAGCATCAGCATGATTCACATCACATGATCAGTTCATAAATTCCTGGAATAAACTGTTGTTTCACTGACAAATTCATGACTTTGAAAAAACATGAAATTCATAACATTCAATTCAAGAGCTTTAAATGCTTTTGTTTCCTGTCTCACAGAAATAGCAATAACAAAAGGGAACAGTGCCTATGTATTTGGTGCTGTGCTCATTGATACTCAACATGGATAATTATTGTAAACATCAAAGTCCGGTAAAACCACAAAAAGAAGCATGCTCATACAAGAAGTCATGATACTGAACCAAACAACCTTGATCCCCCAAAATTAATTGAATGAAAACCCGAAAACAAATTTCTAATTTTACTCTTTTGTAGTTCTAAGATTTTCTCTAAATGCTTTCTTAACTTTAAACATGCAAAAGCATGTATCCCACAAAGCAGAATCTATTTCTCTGATTATATAAATCATTCATGCAAGTACATTCTGCAAGTCAGCTCACATGGCAACTGGTTTTATCAAAAAGAAAAGTTCACACATTATAAACACACAAGAGCACTTACCATCTGTATCAGTTGGAACATCACTCTCAATCTGTTTGATGACATACTCATAAAGAAAAGTGAAGATATCAAGAAGATTGTTGATGGCCTGAACTTTGCCGTCCACAATGTCAATGCCACGAATGTGAGACAAGTTGTCTTTGATGACGTCAGCTGACAGAACATCAATCACCATTTGGCAATTGGAAATCTCATCTTCCCTTGTCACTGGCTGGCGAACAATGCCTGAAAATAAACATTGAAAAGATGAATGGACGGTTTCAAACAAAGCTCAACCAGTTCAGAAAGATGTTGCTGTCATAAGATGTATGGATTTGTATCACTTTTTCAGACAAACCTCATCAATTTCAGAAAGATGTCAGAGTCAAGTTCTACTTGATAGTTTTCATTCCCCTTTTACATCATTCCCCAAACAACAACAGTAGCAGAAGAATGAACAATTTTCTTTATAAACTAATAAATGAAAAGGAGAGACATCGAGCAAAACAAAACAATCATAGAAACAAAACAGACATGCTAATTAAAGGCAACAATAATGTCCAATCTATCGTATCACAAGCACCTTTCACTTAAAAAAAAGGAAACAGCTGCCTGCTTTGAATAAAGCAGATATAGTCTAAAATTAATGGATATAACTTGGAAACAAATTATGAGGAGACACATTAACATCTCAAATCATTACTGAATTAATAATTCTTAGATATAGATAAGAAAGCTGGACAAGTATGAACAAAGCAGTTTTTCAGGTTATTTGCTCTTTTACCTGGAAGCCTGTCACTGAAGAGACTCTCATACAGAACCACAAATAGTGAAGCAGTGATATCGCTGGCGCTAGTGACTTGCGTTGGCAGATTGAACTGGCTCAGCAAGTTGTTGGTCTTGATAACAACATCTGTTTGAGGCATGTCATGAAAGGAAGACATCAATTGTGAAACAGTTTAGTGTTAATACTTACAGATTACAGACAGCAATGTACTAAAAGCAATATCCACAGGCACAAAAAAAACAACAAAAAACCCCAACAAGTCATTGCTTCACATGATAGTTTGAAATTCAAAATCTCAAAAATATACATGAAGTACCAGTAATCTTGACTACTTGAGTGAATATTGCAAGTAATATCACATGAAAACACAATCATTAAATTCAGGGTTGTTACTAAAATAATACTAAGAGAGCAAACAAGTGGACTGAAATTCTTGGTTCAGTGAGTTAATCAATGTTGACAATACTGTCTGAAGTCAATGATAACTTCTTCGTTTGTGGGCTGCAACTCCCACATTCACTTGTATGTACACAAGTGGGCTTTTACGTGTATGACTGTTTTTACCCCACCATGTAGGCAGCCATGCTCCGTTTTCAGGGGTGTGCATGCTGGGTATGTTCTTGTTTAAATAAACCAACCAAACACTGACATGGATGACAGGATCTTTAACGTGCGTATTTGATCTTCTTCTTGCTGTACACACGAAGGGGGTTCAGGCACAAGCAGCTTTGCACATATGTTGACCTGGGAGATCGGAAAAATCTCCAACCTTTATCCACCAGGCGCCGTTGCTGAGATTCGAACCCAAGACCCTCAGATTGAAAGTCCAATGCTTTAACCAATTGGCTATTGCGCCCGTCAAGTCAATAATAGCAAAAATCTTATGTAATTTTCCTGTCATTTTATATATATATATGGCAAAATGGATGCACGCGTGCACACACACACACACACACACACACACACACGTGCATGTATTTTTCACTTCAAGAAATCACACCTTTTATCATTTTCTTACACTGAAATGGAAACCAATATCAGATTGTAAATTTGGATTAATCTTCAACAGTTCTAGTTTTCTGGAAAACATTATCATAAAATGAATCAATGAGTCACTGTCATTGATTTACTATCAAACCTCTCCACCTACCTTCTTCAGCTACATATTCCTGCTCGTATTCCAGACCACTGAAGTCATCCATCTGTTATAACCACATGACAATGTGTAAAATATTGGTTGAATGCATTATGATTATGAGACAAGGATAAGGAGTTTTACCAGTAGACTTATACCGTCGTTTTTTTCTTCCATAACATGGGCTAAACTAAAGGAAAATACAGTAACATGAAAAGTAATTTACTTATTTTAAAAAGGTCTACAGAGCGAAAACTTTACAAAGTAGTCCATAAATGTACGCTTCTAAGAGCAATATCTAAAGAAATCTGGGGGTAAAGCATTGAAGCAAAGGTTGCAACCAAAAATATAACTAATGGTCACACACAAATAAGAGAAAAACACTAAACAGGTAAAAAAGAAATTACAAAGATAAATCAAGACTGAAGTGGACACTTGTAATATGTTGATATAGAGGAGTGCTGGCCTTGAGGTAACGCATCCGCCAAGGAAGCGAGAGAATTTGAGCGCGCTGGTTCGAATCATGGCTCAGCCGCCAATACTTTCTACCCCTCCAACAGACCTTGAGTGGTGGTCTGGGCACTAGTGTTTCAGATGAGACAATAAACCAAGGTTCCATGTGCAGCATGCACTTAGCGCACGTAAAAGAACCCACAGCAACAAAAGAGTTGTTCCTGGCAAAATTCTGTTGAAAAATCACTTTCATAGGAAAAACAACTAAAACTGCACGCAGGAAAAAATGCAAAAAAAATGGGTGGCGCTGTAATGTAGCAACCGCTCTCCCTGGGGAGAGCAGTCCGAATTTCACACAGAGAAATCTGTTGTGATAAAAAGAAATACAAATACAAATATGACAGGAGTCAACTATAATGTTGAATGATAAGGTTTACTGACATTGACTGATTGAGAGTCGGCGTTACTTAGATTAAGCCACTGCAGCCAGGTCCAAAGGCAGAAGCATAATGCGCATGTACAAGTGACGTTATTTACGGAAGTTAGCGAAGTGTTGTGTGTCGCTATGGAATCAAATATCATCACATGTTGTGTGCTGCTATGGAATCAAATATCATTACATCCCTCTCTTCATATTAAAGGTAAGTTTTCTATAATTCTAGTATGATTCAAAACACATTACATCTTAAGACTGTATATATTATATATATGGAATGAACTTTTATCATTAGTGGGCATCTGTTTGTGTGCAAATGTCAACTGCTCAGTTTGTGTTACTTAAAGATTATTTTTTTCTTTTAAATGTGATCGTCTTTGACAGTCTATTGATCCAGTCTATCAGGCCGCTTCACAGTGTGTCCAGCTCGAGTAATATAATTGTCAAGTGTCTGTGGGTATGGTGGATGATTGTTCATTGGCTCCTGGTATGCTGCTGTCACATGGTCTCCACCCGGTACTGTCATTGTGGCTGATGGTGTTGCAGTCGTCATTCCGTTGTCAAGGTCTGCATTGCTGTTGTCATCAGCCCATCTGACCAGTGTTCTGTGTGGAGGGTTGTCTTGTGGAGAGTTGGCTTGCATCAAGTGTCTCCTGTTACCGTGGTATGTGGTACTGTTGGGTGTTTGAACCACATATGAATGCGCTTTGCTGGCTTGGTTCCGGACAGTGGCTGAAATCCATCTTCCTTTCTCTTCTTTTTGCATCAGGATATGTTGTCCCTTCTGGAGAGTTGGAAGATCATGGGCATGTCTGTCATGGTATATCTTTTGGGATGCTTGACGGTGCTTCATGTTCTTCATGATGTTTTTCTGGTCATGGAGAGTGTTTGGAATTTTGAATGGAAAATTTGTTTTGGGCTTTCAGGAACAGAGCATTTCAGCAGGAGATGGCAAATTGTGATCAGTGGGAGTGCATCTGAAGCACAGTAGTGCCACGGATCAGAGTGACTCTATTTTGCTTTGATCAAAATGTTCTTCACTGTCTGCATTCTGTTCTGCAAAACCATTAGACTGAGGGTACCTGGGAGAACTGGTGGTGTGCTCAAAACCCCATTCTTTTGTGAATTCTACTGCTGTGTACTGGGAACCATTGTCAGTGATTAATTTCTCTGGGATCCCCTGTTCTCAAAATAGTTGTTTCATATATTTGATGACTCCTGATTATGTTGCTTGCCCAGCATTGGCTATTTTTCTGACGAAAGGCATTTTGGAGTGGTAGTCTGCAATCAGAATGAAGTCGCTGCCATCAAATGTGAAGATGTCTGATGCCAGGACTTGCCATGGTCTTGATGGGATTTGATGCTGGATCAGGGTCTCTGACGGTTTGCTGTTCTGGTGCACTTGGCATGTTGTACATCTCTGGACAGTCTTTTCAATGTCTTGATTGATTCCATTCCAGAAGATTTATGATTTTGCCAACAGTTTGGTCTTTTCAATGTCTTGGTGTCCTGTGCCTAGATTTTGGAGAATGTAAGGTCTCATTGTCCTTGGAATTATGACTCTTTTTCCCCTCAAGCTGATTCCATCTTCTATGGTAGCTCATCTCTGAATGACCAGTACTGTCTAATGGATTTTGGCAATTTTCTTGCTTGATTTGGCCATCCATCAATGATGAATTTTCTTATTTCTGTCATCTTAGCGTCATCTTCTGTTTCTTTCTTTAGTTGCTGAAATCTGCTTGTGGAGAACTTGATTGCATAAACTGATTGTTCTAGATCAATCTCAGCATCTTGTCTGGGGTTTATTCTTGACAATGCATCTGCAAGTATCATCTCGTTGCCTGGTCTGTACTGAATGTTCATGTCATACTGCTGAAGATGCAGCATCATTCTCTGCAGGCGAGGCGGTGTGTTGGCAAGGCTTTTCTTTTGAATCTGTTCTAGTGATTTGTGGTCAGATTCCACAGTGAAATGTTTCCCAAACACATATGTGTGAAAACGTTCACACCCGAAGACGACTGCTACTAGCTCTCTTTCAATGTTTGCATATCATTGCTCAGTTTTAGTGAGAGCTTTGCTGGCAAAAGCAACCAGTTTGTCATCCTGGACAAGTGTCGCTCCCAGTCCTACTTTTGATGCGTCAACTTGGATGATTGCTGGTTTTTCGACATTGAAGTGCCTGAGTGAAGTGTCTTCACATATCAAATTTTTCACTTTCTCAAACACTTGCTGGTGAGAAGGGTTCCATTGCCATTGGACATCTTTCTTTGTCAAGTTTCTCAGTGGCACTGTCTGGTCAATGAGTTTCGGAATGAAGAGTGCCATGCACTGGATCATTCCTAGGAATCTCTGTCACTCTGAGATGTTCTTTGGTGATGGCATGTTCTGTATTTCTACACATTTGTCTGGACCTGGGTGAACACCATCCTTGTCACAGATCATGCCAAAGAATTTCACCTGTGGTCGCTTGATATAACATTTCTCAATGATGAAGACTAGGCCATTCTTCTTGGTTGTGCGGTGACGGATTGTGTGTTGACGGAAAAAGGGATAGACAAGATCGGCCCGAGCACTGCTGGGTGGCAGGATCGAGTTATCAAGAGGCACTCCAACGTGGAATTGCCGATATTAGTCTGGGTAACAGTAGAGTTATGCAGTGGGGCAGAAAAAACCAGCACTGCCGAAGTTCAATGGGCCGTGCACGCATCTGCTCTGTGGGCAAGAGGCGGAGCAGGCGGTAGGTGTGGCACCAGTGCATAATTGCTACAGCAAGTTTACAATGGGTTGCTGGTTGTTTGGTTGAGCAGCTTGCTGAAACGCCATTAGTGGATGGGAAACAGCAGCAACCGGCGGTGTGGCAGATGGGGTCATCACCGCAAAGCTTGAAGGGACCGTGCACGCACCTGCACTGTTGGCGAGGGGCCGTGCCGGTAAAGGGAAGTAACTGCTGTGGTCACCGGCAAGGGTGCAGAAGCAGGAGTTGTCTCCCTTGGATCGGACGCTTGGGACAAGGGGAGGGTGCACGCGCATGGGCGAGCATGTCCCCTAGTGGTCCACCTTCCTCCTTACACCTGGGGAGGGCATCCCTAAGCGCCTCAGTTGCCATAGGATCCGAGATAGAAGAGGCATGCCACATGGGGGGCACGTGAGCCGATGTCATGGCCACCGCCACGGACGCATTGCACATAGGGCCCAGTCTAGCGTGCGGATCCAAAGCCAGTGTATGGTGTTGTTTTCCCAAAGGGATTATGGCACATTCCATTGTTGTCATGGGGAAAGTGATAGAGGAGATCGACTCGGGTGTCCTGCCAATTGGCAGGGCCGAGAAACACGGATCGCGTCGAGTTCGTTCGTGAATTGAAATGAATAGCATCAATGGCACCACTGAACTGAGTATGGGGTAACGTACCCCTAGAAGTCGCCAGAGAGGGTGCAGAAGGTGGTGGAGGTCTGGAGTCGACCGGAAGGAGCGAAGGAAGTGGAGGAGGCGGCGGGTTGGCGTTGTTGAGAGGGCCAGAAATAGAGGGCCCAGAGTGTCCACGAATCGTTTGCGATCGCGCCTTAATTTTAACCCGATCTCCCAATCGAACCATATAATTATGTGACCTGGTTGAAGACATAATTTGACAAAAAACAAGAACGCCAGAGAATCGAAAAACAGAAAATACGAAAAAAAAACTTAGCCGTATGAAGAGCACAGGAACAGGAGTCATAATGGCTGCCAGAAAAAGAGGGCGCTAGCCAGCGGGACAAAGGGGAGGTTACCTACTTCCGGGAGGTTATCGGCCGTAGTACTTTCGTTTTCTCCGCATAGGTGGATAGTAGTTTGCACAGGACAGGAATGTCAGACCCCTGCCAGAGTCTGCCCTAGTTGGGTCACGGTTAAGTATGTGTAATTAAAGATATTTTTTTTATGGTGTCATCAGACGATAATGTGCGGATATGGCGTTAATGGTACTCCTCGAGTTCTAACATTGAAGTCTGAACGAACTTTGATCCATTTGGTTAGATCTAGTGATCATTGTAGCAACATGTAAATCTTGCAGGAAAGTCTACTTATCTGACCATTTGGTATTTTGGGGGGTTGTCGAAGATCTATCCACTGCCACCATGTAATATGTATGACAGGAGTCAACTACAGTGTTGAATGATAAGGTTTACTGACTGACTGATTGAGAGTCAGCGTTACTTAGATTCAGCCATTGCAGCCAGGTCCAAAGGAAGAAGCATAATGCGCATGTACAAGCAACATTATTTACAGAAGTTTGCAAAGTGTTGTGTGTCGCAATGGAATCAAATATCATTACATCTGTTGTGTGTTGTTATGGAATCAAATATCATTACAGCTCTTTAGTTTTATATTCCACAAACACACACATAAACTTTGAATAGAAAACCATCCTTCAGCAGTTTGTGCCTCCATCACAACCCAATTTCCAGAGCATATCGAAATCAATTCATGCAATCATTTTCCATTATTATCAAATAGAAAAGATTGTCCCAACTTCTTTAACCTTTCAAGCCCTGCTATCACAGCAACAAGTATTAATTTTGATATCATGCCCTATATTTCCATGCTTTTGATGACTTTTTGTCAAAGTCTTCCATGTCAGCAGATTCATAAGGACTCTTGTTGGAGGGATCTGGTGGCAGTCTCCACTTCAGGGATGTTACCCCCAAGTCAACTAATGAAAGGAATTAGCTGGTTTCATGATTGTGCACAATCAATGCATGCACAACTGACAATCCCCCAATAAATCTGCAGCAGTTCAGTGTCCCCCTAGGTGTAATGCCTCAAGATAACAATGCTCTCACTGTTTGTTGTTGTTGTTGTTGTTTAAATGTTTACTGGCTACATAAGTATTTTGGTTTGTTTATAATATATAGCTTTAATTTACCTGTGTGCTTGTTGATAAAAAATGCTAACGAGCAACAATTACTTTTCTTTGAGTTCTTGTAATGTTAATAAAGCTTTTGGCCGTATTTCATTCTCTGTGTATTGCTGGCACTTGTACTGAGGTCCTAGCTGTCAAGCCTGGGTCAGTGGGTGAGACTGTATATGACGGATTCCAAATGAGTGGCAAGGGGGTGATACAATAAAACCTGCTACACTTATATGACAGAAAAATGAGAGAAGAACAGTCTGTTCCACCTGGGTTTAGTCTTTTTTTCTTCTTTCCATAGTGCCACACTGTCAAGGCCATCTCATCAAGAATGAGAAGCTAAGCAATGTAGCACTGGAGAAGAAAATGAAAAGATTGCTGGAGTGTCACAACCCAGGTGATTTTGTTTTAGAAAGGAGACCCCGTTTGTCGCCACTCAACATGAGATGTAAATAAACTGGAACCCTCTTAAATATCCCTCTCTTCCCCCTTTTGACCCAGTCATATCACAGATTCTCAGAACCTGGGTATTTTCTTTCTACCGTTGCACAACACTTGCCAATACTGCGCATCAACATCAAACTGAAAGCAGTTTATGCTGAATGCAGTTCAGGACACTGATTCCTCATCTTGGCACTGGTTCAAAATAATATTATATCTATAGCTCTATTAAATGCAGCATTGCAAGTGTGACAAGTTGTGTTCTTCAAAACGTCGTGAGATGTGCCCACACATGTTCAAACTAACATTTCCGGAAACAAAAATAAGAGATGTAGTAATTAAGCTTTACCTTACGTTGACATTCACTTGGTCAGTTGTTTGGGGAACACGACAAAAGATCTCTTCAAAATCCACATATAAAAGTTAATGATCATTCAGATTTCCCAACGACTTCGTCCTTTGCCGCTGCAGATTGTGTATCATCTCCCTGTTGATACCAACCATTGTAATCGCCCATTTCATTGGACAAAAATAATTATTTCAACCAATAGAAAAGCCCGTCTTGTATTCGTTCGAATAGGAGCTGCAACTCGGGATCAAGCTTATCCCCCCGTGCGTTCTTGTTCTTCTTGAACTTGAACTGGAATCAGACGTTGGAAGCCTGTTTGTCGTTCAGTTAGATACAGTATACCAGTACGCGTGGCCTAATGATAGCATACTGGATCATAATACTTGGAGAGTTGGCCCAATGAGCGTCTAACCTAGTCTTGAAAGATGACATGGTTGGGCCAGTCACAACACTGTCTGGCAAACCGTTCCATTTATTAACGACTCGCTCAGTAAAGAAAGAACTGCGCACTTTTAATCTACAGTGTGATTTATTTAGCATTTAACTATTACCTCTTCTGTCTCTACTTACTACAGGTGATAGTTCGGGATTTGTGGTCTTGTAGATTCCGTGTATGTATTTATAGCAATCAATCATATCCCCCCCCCCGATGCCTGTATATCTGTTCATTTCCCATTTAACCGACACCAACTTATTTACAAAACAAGTAAGTAATACATCAAAAGTTGTAGGTGTAGGAAAACCAAAATACTATACAAAACTGCTACATACATACCATCTCCATGGCTTCCATTCTCTCAATGCTTACATTGTTTCCACAGTCAGTCAACACTGACATATTAATGCACTACCATTGATGTGTGCCAAGATACAACACCATTTGAACCAAGCATTGTAACCAAGAATACGAACAAAATCTCTGTTGCAAAATAGTAGGGGGGGGGACACAAAAGATACAGACCAGTACTTCCCTCCACACATTAACCCCCCTTTTTTTCCATTGACCACAAAACCAACTCACGCCAGCTGTTCACTGACACAAAACATGATTTCCCCAACATGACTAAGTTACCAACATATAAAACCATTACAAGTCATGTTCTCACAGCCCATCAAGGATTTCCTTGCACCTTACATTAGTTGGTCAGCCTGTGTTAGTTTTCAATTCTTGGAGACAGCAAAGAATTAGCTGTGCTGGCTTGTCCTAGTGATGGCAAGTGAATGACTGACAGATTCACTGCTTGATCCTGATTTGCTACAATTCAACCCACTTGTCTTTTCACACTGTGACAACAAGTTTAACATACCACGTCACAAAGAGAGGGGAGAGGTAAATGGAGGTCGGGGGGGGGGGATTGAAAGACTGACTGCCTTCAGAGACAAACTGCTATATGGGAAATGAGAAGGGGTGAAGGGATGGGAAGGGAAGGGGACAGGGTGGGGGTGGTGTAGCTGACACTGTCAGCACACTGTAACACCCACCCCCGGATTTGAAAGCAATGTCCTCATTGCTGCTGACCAACCACACCCTGACCAATGTCTATGCTAATTGGAGACTAGTTCTACACAAACATGAGCAAAAACAAAAACATGTGCAAATAAGGACATAAAGGGCTAAGAAAAAAAACACCACCAAAAATGAAACATTTCAAAAAGATAAAGCTGTACAGAACACCATAACCCAGAAACACACACACACACACACGCACACACACACACACAAAAAAAACAACAAACAACTGGAAGATACACAATCATAAAATCTGAAAATCAACATAAGAGTTCCAGCTGGCACACATCAGCAACCACAAGCCCTGGAAAGACAACCCCCAAAAAACAACACCACAACATGACACAATTTCCCCCATTTCCAACATTCCCCTAGCAGGCTACAGCTACAATTTTAGCCCGTGCTGGATGGCTTGCATCACCCCTGCTGCTAAACCTAGCCCTACAGGTTGACCCTGACAGTTTCCCACCCCAGTCTGAGCTGGCACCTGCACATGTCCTGTGCACCCCAGGCTTCGGATGAGACCTGGTGCCAATCTCACACAAACCAGTGAGCACTGGTTTGTGGGACCGTCTGGGAGACTTGACTTCATCCTGGCAGTCTCCATCACCTGTGCCCTCCCTTGTGGCACAGGTACCAGGAATTCCTGAATCAGGTGGCATGGGCAGAGGCACCCATTCACCTTGGCAAAGATCTTCTTCATTATATTCGCCTTCTGTCCTGACTTGTCTGAAAGTTTTGAGGTGAAGACTGGAGTTCATCAGGGGTGCCTGCTGTCACCGTTCCTCTTCCTCCTGGTCATTGACTGGATCATGAAGACCACTACAACAGGCAGGAATAATAGTATACAGTGGACACAGCTGGACGACCTCGACTTCGCTGATGACCTGGCACTCCTGTCACACAACCACAGCCAGATGCAGGACAAGACCACTCGCCTGGCAACCACGTCAGCCAGGACAGGGCTCAAGATCAACAAGACGAAGACTGAGCTGATGAAGATCAACACCACTCCCAACATACCTGTCACAGTCGGTGGAGAGCCCATCAGGGAGGTGACGTCACTTGTCTACTTAGGAAGCATGGTTAACCAACAGGGAGGCACAGACCGAGACGTCACAGCCAGAATCGGCAAGGCAAGAACAGCTTTCATCATGCTCAAGAACATCTGGGCATCTGGAGCAATCAGTATGAAAACCAAACTCCGCATCTTCAACTCCAATGTGAAATCAATACTGCTCTACGGATGCGAGACATGGCAGACAACACAGATGATGCAGCAGAAGATTCAGACATTCTTCAACACCTGTCTGAGGCACATCTACAAGATCCGATGGCAGGAGAAGATCTGAAACGAAGATCTGTGGGAGCGAGCGGGACAGGAACCAGTGGCCAAGCAGATACTGCAGAGGAAGTGGGGCTGGATCGGACACACCCTCAGGAAGAAGCCTCCAGCATCACACGCCAAGTCCTGACCTGGAACCCGCAGGGAAAGAGGAAGAGAGGCCGGCCTCGCAACAGCTGGAGGCGAGATACCGAGGCAGAGCTGAAGCAGCAAGGGACCAACTAGACTGGAATGGCCAGAACAGCCCAGAACAGTGTGATGGCAAGGGGTCGCCGATGGCCTATGCTCCACCAGGAGCGATGGGCAAAATGAAAAATGAATGAAATGACTGTCCTGACTGAAATTTCTTCTTTTGGATCCCGATCCTGCCTCCTGAGACTATTGGGCAAGTCTCTCTTCTTTTCCATACTACTGTGTGAATTGTTCTCTTCCTCGTGTTGGGAGATTCCATTCCCCACTACTGACTGACCTTTCCTACCTCTGTTCCTTCTCTTCCTACCTACAGCCCCGTTCCCTGTTACAGCCTATCTCTTTGACTGAATACTGTCTTCAAATATCAACAGTTTGTCTTCCAATTGTGCTGTCTCTTCCTTGGTCTGTTGCTGTTGTTGGTCCTCTTCCAGCTCTTGCTGCAGCATCACGGCTTCATCCCTCACCTGGATGAAGGTGGTCTGAAGCTCCCGCCTCACCACATGGTGCAGCTCCCTTTTCAGCAGGGGATTCCGGAGGCCATCGATGAAGTGGTCCCTCAGTATCTCAGCAGTGAGGGCCCCTGCACTCTTCATTCGGATGATTCTCTCCATGCTGTGCAGAGCATGGGAGTAGTCCAAGACTGACTCCTCCATGCTGAAAAATGTGGACAGCAGTGTGGCGACATGCCATCTGTCACCAAACACCCCCAGCAGTATGTCAGTCACTTTCTCTGGGGTGTCGGTTTCCTCCAGGTCCCGCAGCATCAGCTCCCTGCGTGCGGTTCCCCACAGATGGCTGTAGATGAAGTAGGCAACCATCTTGTCTCCCATGGGGTATGCAGTCGGGACCCTCCTCACCTCAGTGATGCAGTCCTCAGCCGACAACTCGTCTGGCTCACCAGTGAACACAGGCAGTGTGGGTGTCACACACCACCCCATGAGAAAATCAGCCCATCAAAGATTTCCTTGCATCTCACATCAGTCAGTCAGCCTGTGTCAGTTTTCAGTTCTTCTTGGAGACAGCTAAGAATTCGCTGTGCTGACTGGTTTTATTCCCTCCCACAACATACTGTGCATACTAAATACAAACCATAGCTTTTCCAATATGCCAAAGCAAAGTAACCAATCTTGGCTTGTCCCAGTGACGGCAAGTGAATGACTGACAGATTCACTGCTTGATCCTGATTTGCTACAATTCAACCCACTTGTCTTTTCACACTGTGACGACAAGTTTAACATACTACGTCACAAAGAGAGGGGAGAGGTAAAGGGAGGAGGGGGGTGGGGAGGGTGATTTGAAAGACTGACTGCCTTAGAGACAAACCGCTATATGGGAAATGTTCCTGCATTAGGATAAGTTGCTGGGCTGGCAAACTGGTTACACCATCACTACAGCAAATGACAAAGCCGCTGACCAAGAAAGAACTCAGAACTAAAGACGTTTTATATTTAAGGATTAAGATTTGGGGCATGGCCCATTCTTCCAACCTGTCCTTGCTAATCTACATCAGTTACAATATATATTTAATGTAAAGGGGAGAAAGAGAGAATTAAAAAAACTCAGTCTAATATCATCATCTTAGATGAACACAGAACAGACTATAAGTGAGTAAACGACATGAGAATTAAAGAGAGAGAGAGAGAAAAGAAGAAAAAAAAGAGTCCTGCAGAAAGAGGGGTGGGGAGGGGGGGAGGAGGAGAGCAGGGGTTGGGGACAGTGTTGGCACAACCTCAAAGGCTGGACTTTGGACTGGATGGAGCAGGGAGGGATATAAAAAGGGAGGGGGGGGGTGAAGGGATGGGGAGGGAAGGGGACAGGGTGGGTGTGGTGTAGTTGACACTGCCGGCACACTATAACATATATAAGATTGAAATCATCTGTATGTCTCCCCTGTTTATAGTTGAAGTTACTTGGCACTGTGTCACAAACAGCCCCAAGACAACTGCAGAGTGGGGGTCAGGGGTGGGTAGAGAGGATTTAAGGAAAACGTATGCTTAATGAAAATCCACAAACTACTGTGCATGCTCTTGTTCTCTCTGAACAAATTTCTAAGAAGTGTCGAATTTATTTATGTTGATGTTCTTCCACAGACATATACTGACCGCCCCATGGTATCCATCACTACCTTAGTCATGTACTTTGGTTAAGATCCACCATAAGTACATTAGTGGTGAATGCAAACTATACCAGGCTTAATTCTTATTTTTAGTGTCTTTCAAAAAGAGAAAAAAATCATACTGATACACATATAGGCCTCTCTTCCTCAGTATTTCACTTGCTATTTTCACTCTTTCTTTTCTTTCTTATGCTTTTCTTTTCAAGTTAATTTTATACCCCAAGCTGGATGGAAAAATACATCCATGTTATTGTGCTTATCCCATACAAATTTTGCCGTTCGGCCACAACTGGTTGGTTTGTTCAGTTCACGCCATGTAATTATTCGGTTCTGTCTCTCTTAGTCTTACTCTCTCAAAAACACATGTGGCTCGCACAGCCTCAGCCTGGTGCTGCATGCACACACACACACAACACACACGCATTGGGGCATGCACCATGCAAGCACGCACACACACACACACACACACGCATGCACACACACACACATACAAACACTGACACTGACACAGTCTGAGTCAGACTTGTTCACAGATGTAGTATTCAATTATGTGTGGTTGTACAGTATGTATGTCATTGTGAGTGGGGATGTGTGTGTGTGTGTGTGTGTGTGTGTGTGTGTGTGTGTGTGTGTGTGCAAGTCACTGAGTTGAAAGCAGCCCATCATTTTTCTGTTTATGTTGTTTGAATTATTTGCATTCTATGTATATTTTTCGTTTTTATTCTAGTTTAGTCAATTGACATTTATTGAGGTTTTGTTATGTTTCAAGTTATTTTATTCTATGTTAATGCTTCAAATACGAATAAAACTTAAGGCTCTCAAAACCTGACCACCGCATTGGGTCTGTTCTTTGGTCTAGCATCTGCTCCCTCTTATTACTCTCTGTCTCTCTCTCTGTCTCTCTCAGCAGATGTGGTGTGGCATTTTTGCTTCTGTCTGCATCAGTATATATATAGTCGCCTCCAAATTGAGCTCCTTGTTACTACTCATATAACTCGTGTGACTGGCAAAGTTATCGTGTCAGTGGCTCGAGTCTTCTGTATCAGCTTCCCCACAGATCGAACAGCAAGTCTATTTTTAAATAAAATCGTTAAAAAATGTTAACCGACTGAGTGTGTCAGCGGCGGCAGAGGGTTAACCTCAGATGAAAGGTCATTGCCCTAGATTGTATCCGAATAAAATTATTCCGCTGTTGAAACTGTTTCGTTGTTCGACAAAAATCTTTACTAACCGTTTTAAGTTTTGACTAGTTTCCAGATTCAATATGATATTTTAAGCAGTATACAAAATAATTTGCGAAAACATAATCACATAAATGCTGAGGAAGTCATAAAAGATAAATTTGTTAATCTATTTTCAACGCGGAAGCATATCCTGTTAGACCTCAGGCGATCCACCTTCACTTGGGGAATGTTTACGCTTGATTCTGTTTTAGGTTTTCAGGAAATATATCTGCAACCTTAAAATGATTTTATTTGGAGTTGTGTTTCTGCTTTGTATTCTTCCTTCGCAGTGTGAGTTCTCCTGTATTTTTTGACGTTCTGATTGCACACATTCCGATAGTTTCTGCTGTTGTGTTTTCTCGCTGAAATCAAAATGGCGACCCTATTAGTAGGAAATGTTATGTCAACACGAAGTCATTGACAACACTGTCAGATCTGAATTGTTTAATCTGACTATATCTGTTCGAAGTAAGCAGAGCAGCAAAGAAACGAAGCACAAATGCACTTGAAAAAAGGGTTTTGTTTCCTATAATAAATTTAGGGGGTGTACTTGGCATCCTCGCACTGACTTCTTGACTGAACTCGGTCTGCTTTGGGAACGACTATTTATAACTATTACCATTCCACTGTGGTTCTGAAATGTTTCAGGCCTAATCGTGATACTTTTATCACTAGTGCAAGTAGTTGGAGATCTCAGCAAGCAATATATGCTAGCTTAGATCTCGGGTTATTTGCTGTTACCATGGTACACAGCTAGCTCAAGTGAGAGACTGGGATGAAATCTGAACGTATAAAACATGACCATGGTGTTGATTGTGTAGTGTAGTCCGAGTCAGTCAGTGGTTCGAGGAGACAACAGGGAGGCCTTAGACTAGGGATCACCCAACAAAACCATTGATGCCAAAATGAAAACACTTAATATATGCAAAACTGATAATTTTATGAGGCACCTGGGGGCATCCACATCAATCAGCTTTTTAACTTGCTGTTGTTTCCTGTGTGTGTGACTGTGAATAAAAAAATTATGATATCACCATCTAGTAATGATACCAGTGAAAATGTATGCAACAAGACACAGAATATAGAAAGTTTATTTCATATATATTTTAAATGTATAGTTTCTGAGTTACCAATATTAAACAGAATAGACATGCATATAATCTAATGACTAAGAGTACCATCAGTATGCTGAATTGAGTTGCCCAGTTTTTAGAGACCAACCCTGAGACCTGTGCAGTCATCAAGCAATGATGCAATGTTAAAAAAAATTAATACAAGTTTAGCCTTGATTCATTTAGCTTTAAGAACTAATCTGTATCAATTGGTCTACTTTTTCAACAAAGCAGTGAACTGGAAAAGCAACAGAAAACATGTATAGATACAAAAATTGCTTCTGACAAGGATTGTGTTTTAAAGGGGGGAAGGAGAAAAGAAAACAGGATAAAACATACGCTGATTATAACATAGATATCTAGACTAAAAGAGAGAGACTGGTAGACAGGTTGACAGATTGAACACAGGCTGGATATTACTATTATGTATATTAGCATGGAGTGTTGTCATTTATTTGTGTTTTTTTTCATTTAAAATATTTTTTTTTAGATCTTGACATCATTGTTATTGCCTATTACCCTTCAAGGGGAATAGGTCAAGAATTTGTCAATCTTGGGCCATATTGAATATGATATTCACAATCACAGTTAAGTGTCATGAATTTTGTTTGCATTGTGTCAGTTAATCACACTTAATGAGTTATTGTCGAAAGAAATGTTATAACTGATTTGGGCAGAAAAAAAGTAATACTCGGTTAAAATCCAATATATACTTAGTATCTTAAACTTTGAGGCAAAATTGCACTGGCTCTTCGTGCTGCAGCCTTGGGGGGGGGGCTAATTGGCCTTTGGGAACCATCCCAACGTCAACTGTCCTAAAACTTTCTTGGCCGAGAGAGTGGGGATTAACTTGGGCAAGACACTCTCCACTGTAATCAAATTCTAGCCCAAATAGTAGGGACAGCAGTTGCCTCGTCTGCTGTTCTGTTGATTATAGTCGGTCCTGACTGACTATCATATATATTATATCAGAATTGATGGACGAATTCTTTTAATTCTAACATCAATCCAAAGAGAGAGAATAATGATGATTTTATTTGCTTCACAATTATTCATAATTTCATTTGTTAAACTTATTGTAATTCTCTTTACAGGTTTGATATGTCGACATTGTCAAGATTGTACAAAACCAGCAACTCCAAAAAATGACACCTGTGAAACAGATGGATTCTGCATAACCGTTATTACCAATTGGGAAGGCCGCATTCGCCTTAATAAAGAGTGAGTATTTATTTAAGCACACATGTAGATGTTTGCACACAAACATACAGTCTAATACTGTCAGTTGATACCTCTTTAGGCTATAAAACAACCAGGTTATCAACAGGTTATCAACACACATTAATTACATAGACCTGCACACACAGACACATATTTCCTAATATTTGGCAGAATTGTGCTATTTATTATAGCTCTTTCAGTCTGTTAACATAAAAAAAATGTTTATTTGGCATTGTTGCTGTAAATATATAGTCCAGCTGACTGGATAGGGACATATGTTATTATAATATATATGTTAAAAAAAAAAATCTGCAAGATAGCTTATGAGTATGAGATATCTTAACCATTGATTAAGTGATTAACAAAATAGAGCTTGACTCATTGAGGTTTTTCAATTAGCAGGTTGTTTCCTTACAAATACAGTCGGGTTTCAAGTTAAGTTTAAGATGGTAAGAAGTTGGGGGGTGGGGGGGGGGAGGGAGAAAAACCAAGAAGATGCATGGCATAGTAAAATAACATGTCTATATATATCTTTTATAGCATGTTGAAGCTAGATATGTTTTTAACTGTTCAGGAAAGTAGCCAAACATGTACCAACTGTCCATTCCCTTTCCTCTGAGTGCGTGTCAGTCACTGTAATATGAGGTGTGTGTGTTGTTTGTTTTTTTTTGTTTGTTTTTTTGTAAGCAACTTTTACAAGTGTATTAAATATGGTCTGAATTTTTGCTTTCTTTGTCATTTCAGATGTAAAAGTAAAAGTGAACAATTCCTAAAAGGCCGCCCCCTATACTGTGAGGTGAACCAGCGAGCAGTTCATGTGTCCAATGTCAAATGCTGTTGGGAACAAGACCTCTGCAATGACCTGGACTCGCCAACATTGGCACCACCGCCCAGAAACAGCGTGGATCGTAAAGGTATTTTGTTGTTTTTATAATTGATCTGCTGTTTACAGGTTCACATAGTCATACGGTTTCCAGTCCTCAGAATAACTACTGTAGTCTGTAGAATCAGGAGTGGTTGGGAGGAAAAGGGATATTTATGAACTTGTTTCGATTTAAATTTTTTTAAATTTTTATTAATTGTTAAAAACATTTTTATTGTAACCAAGAGCATTAACCCCTTAACTGCCTTGTCCTTAGATTAAGCCTTTCACTTCCAGCTGCACAGGTGATATCGGCGGTTTAGGGGTAACTGCATAATCAGTGAGCACCTCTCATGTGTATATGCTTTCCTCCCTTGCAAATGTTGACTGTCTTGATGAGTGTTCGAAGCAGTTACTTGGCAAGTTTTGGCTTGATTTTGATGTGTATTTTTAGTGTTTTTTGAAGTGAAAAGCTGTTAAGTGTTTTCATTTAACCAATATATCAATTCTCAACATCAATTACGGCGCCATTCAGCACCTGTCCGTCATCTACGTTTGAAAACTTGCCTGTTGTAGATCTGCACAAAACCAATTTGGCTCACAACCATACTGATTTAGACTGTGCATGAGTGCTAACAGTTGTTATAAGTTGTTAAGATATTGTTAAGATATTAATGAAATGTTTTAATGAATCCCCTCAACTCAAGGTTTCCTGAAATAAACATGGTTTGTCTTGTTTTGGAGTGGGATCAGTTGTGGCTAAGACTGTCAAGCACAATGCAGCAGAATGTTTCAGTAGATTCCATTATTTATTTGTATATATATTTTTTAAAATAATTTTTTACAGTGAACATGGATACATATTGGGTCAGCTGCAGTTTACTTATTATCTAATTTCACTTCAGTAATTCAGTTGTACAAACACACACACACACACACACATTTTTTAAGTTCCAAGTTTGTGCATGAGATGGTATATATGTGAACTAGAAGTTAAGATTTTCCAAAATGCTTTCAACCATGTGGGTTCTTTTCAAAGTCAGTCATGGACAATTTTTATGTTTTTCATTGAACTTGAATTTATCAGCATTGGCAATGTATTACGTAGCATAGAATAAAATTACAATCTGGTCTGTTTCATTCAGACATGAAGAGAGAAGAAAGTGGCTTGACAGCTGTGGAGCTGATGATCGTCATTGCTGTGCCCATCATCCTGTTCTGCGTGGTGCTGATGTTCATGTACTGCCTATACCAGCAGTGCCAGCGCCATAACCGGCCCTATGCCCCGCCACCAGACATTGACACCAGCCTCCTCATGCCTGAAGAGCCACAGTCTCTCAGGGAGCTCTATGATTGGTCCCAGTCAGGATCAGGATCAGGTGGGAAACTGAATTTTTGGTTTTTATTGATTTTTTGTTGTTGTTGTTTTTGCTCCATTTTTCAGACTGTTTAACCAGTTCAGTGCCAGAGAATTTTGTAAAAAAAAAAAAAAAGAAGTGCTCTCCCCTAGGCGGGGAATTTTGAGGATTCGGGGGTAATAAATCACAAAAAATTCTTGCACAAGAGCTGTGGGTGATACAGAAGGAAACTTAAAGTTTTTGTGAAGAAAAATGAGTGTAGATTCTGCTTCTTTTTTTTTTTTTTCCCAATTGGGTTAATTGTAGATAACTGTTCAGGCATGTAAAGTCAATAATTTTTATGCAACAAAAAAGTCTATTTCCACCTCTACATAATGACATCCATAAAGAAAAAAAAAATACAGCTAGAAATAGCATGCCTATTGTCAGATTATACCTGTAGAAGAAATTAAAACAGGCTATAAGTTTATAAAAACAAATCACAGCTTGTGCAGACATGTAAGTAAATCACTGTCCCAACAATGACAGAGGTGGGTTAAGTCAACGTAAAAGGTCAATCACAGTCTCAGAAACTGAGCTGGCAAGCTTTTTGACAGCAAAGCGCATTTGCAAGTGAGAGGGTGAAGTTCTTTGATGACATTCACTCCTTTCAAATTGCATGTGGGCCGATTTAAGTGTCTGCTGTGCATCTGGCTTGTCACCTCTTCAGACAAGTCATCCAGCTGATTCAGAAAAAAAGAAAAAAAAACCCATTAAAAACAAAAAGCATTTGTTTCACGTCCAGCGCAGGTTCAACCCTGCATTTTGTGAAAATCGTGGAGCATTGGCCATTGCTGATTTCACAGTCTGCATTGAAATGTGAGAACAGGCTTCCCCAAAGCCACGCCCCCTTAATGACCTCTGGCTGGTATTCGACCTATCGTCTTACATCACTCCTCTCCCTCTCCTCCCCTTCTTCCAACGCTCCTGCACGTATTCTGTCAGTCTTAGCCACTTGTTCAAAAACACTGATTGGATGGATGGACTGAATTACCGTCAAATGGTCTGTTAGTTTCATCACTGTCGTTGTCAGTCACCTTCGTTTTCAAACCAATCATCAGACAAGAGAGATCCTTTTCCATTGCGAAAGCTGTCCATAATCACAAGCAGAGATTTCAGAATTGTGTATATCTGCTGAATTTGACAGTTTGCTTTACTGGACACAGTTTTCAATGCCATTTTTTGCACATGTTGCAGCCCCCTTTTCCATGCATGTATCATGTGGTCAGCAAGTAATTATCGAGTAGAAAGAGGTCTACTGCCTGATGTATGTTCATTTAAATAGTATTTTTATAATCCAGACACATCAAACTAACTGATCACAGTCTGATTATGTGAATTGAACCAAACTCCAATGAAGGAAAAATCAGAACATAGTAGGACGTCAGTGGATGTCTTATAGGCACTATGGCAATATTTTTTGTAGGATGTCAGCTGACGTTTTATAGGCACTCTACTGGTAAAATGGTTTAGTCTCATTATGTTGATCTTATTTCCTCCAGACACATCAACACTGATAGTGATACATTCTGTCATGGTCCTAGTTCTGAAAGGTCACAGTAAGTTATTGGTGTTCAACTGTTTGAAGCCTCAAACCCATTGTGGCAGAACCTGCACAGCTGCATAGTTGTATTGTTTTGCACTACTTGGCATTTTGAGTTGTTTTCTGTTTCACTGAGTCTGTACACTGAAAATGAAATTGATGTTAGATTGTTACAAATCAGATGTGGCCTTTTCTGTATGGTGCGTGAAGTCAAGAGTCGTTTAAGTAGACTAAAAGAATTACCCTGTGTGTATACACCCACAAGCTGTAAAAACAATAAGTTGTTTTTGTCTTTGCAGGACTGCCTCTGCTTGTTCAGAGAACTATAGCGAGACAGATCCGGCTGGGTGAGATCATTGGCAAAGGGCGGTATGGTGAAGTGTGGTGTGGTCATTGGAGAGGTGAGAATGTGGCGGTGAAGATCTTTTCATCTCGTGAAGAGCGGTCCTGGTTCAGGGAAGCAGAGATATACCAGACAGTGATGTTGAGACATGAGAACATCCTGGGCTTCATTGCTGCCGACAACAAAGGTAATTGGATGTGGCAAAGTTAGTGAGACGTTTTATCCTTTGCTGGAGAAGAAGGGATTGGGATATTTTGTTTTTTGAGGTGTTGGCTGAACATTTGCTGTTAAGTGATTGGTTTGTGCACTCGCATACATATTTTGATGTACATTTATGGCCTTTGGGTTTAGATAATTTTTGGGGGTGGGGGTGAGGAGTCCCATTTCTTTCCCTATTTGTTTCAGCCATATGGGTATTAGCCATTGTAAGTTTTTCTTACAACCATTGTAAGTTTTTCTAAACTAGTTATAGCCAGTTAAAATAGGATACAAGTTACAAACCAGTTACATGATCCGCTGTGCAGTTGTTGTGTATCTCAATCTGTACACCTGGTACTGAAACACTGAACAAGATGGTGCTGCTGTTTTGCAGACAATGGCACTTGGACACAACTGTGGCTGATCACTGACTATCATGAAAATGGTTCCCTGTTTGATTACCTGAACCGCCAAGCTGTGACCCCTGCTGTTATGATTCGACTTGCTGTGTCAGCTGCTTGTGGCATGGCCCACCTCCACATGGAGATCTTGGGCGCTCAGGGTAACTCATGTTCTGTGTGTGTGTGTGTGTGTGTGTGTGTTTGTGTGTGCGTGTGTGTGTGTGTGTGTCCGGAAGATGGATGAATATTAGACTATTTGGGATTCTGTGCGTCAATGAATTTTTTGGTTAGTATTGAATTTATTTAAAAAATGAACATTTGCTGTTAAGTGATTGGTTTGTGCACTCGCACACATATTTTGATGTACATTTATGGCTTTTGGGTTTGGAAAAAAAAAAAAAAATCACACAGATTCTGCTGTAGTTAGGCAGCATGTATTTTAGTTTTTGCAGCATGTATTTTGGTTTCAGTTCACATTTGTATTACTTTACCATTGTTTCTGCCCTCTGTCTGTTCTACTCATTCTTTCAGTTTTGATTTCCTTATTTGTTTGCATTGAAATGACCAATTTGATTCTTGATTTATTCATGTTTGTCCACAGGAAAACCAGCTATTGCTCATCGTGACATCAAATCTAAGAACATCCTGGTCAAAAGCAACAATACATGCTGCATTGCAGATTTGGGTAAGAAATGCTGAAATTTCTTTGATGTTTGATTTTCACTGAATCTGTGACTGGAATCTTATTTGAATCAGCGATAGTGAAAGACTGCATACTGTCTTTGTAGGTTTTCAATGTTAGTTACTGTGGAATTCAGGTGTGCTCTGAAATTATCATCAACAGATGATCTATTGCTTTTCTGATTCTGGTGTGACCTGTCTTCAGCTTCATGCTATCATTGTGACAGTGGTCCAGTTTGAATATGTCATAAAATAAATAAATGATTGTCTGGCTTGATAAGAAGCAAAATGTCTGTCTACCATGTTCAGTGTCGAGGTTCTAGTGAATATTTTTCTCCTGAAGGTAATGGGCAAGAACCCTTTAGCCTCCATTGCCCTCACTGTCGTTTGATTTTTTTCTTCTCCTTTTAACTCACTCCGGACGAATAGTTTTCTCCCTTGCTTTCCCCTGCAGATGACCCATTTGTTAGGGTTAGGAAAAAAATCACAAAAAATGCAAAATACAAAGTAACTGAATGAAACTCCCTGTACTTGACTCACTGACTCCTCTTCTAACGCCGTGTGTATGCCACCCCCTCCCTCTCTTCACAGCCCTCAGAATCGGAGTCACTGTCAGTACCTTCTTGCTAGTAGCTTTCTTCACTGCAGATACTTTATTCAACGTCTTATCATCCTCGTCAATGTCGAAACCTTCAGTTTGAAGCATTTCAATCACTTCAGCAGCAGTAAAAAACTGCTGTTATGATCTAGTTTGCTCCAAAAATTTCCACTTGTATTGCCTACGATGCCATTTTTGTTACATATGCAGATTAGCTTGTCATGTGTGGTACCAAGGTCAATGGCTAGCCAGCGAGTGTATCGTCATGGAAACCTCATGAAGAAACTTTCCATTTGACCTTTGACATGTTCGCAGTGCCTGGCGTAGCTGCAGTTTTTATGCTACCCCATGAGGAATACGTGGACAGATTTTTAATTGTTGAAACCGCTATAGCATTCCGTCGTCTGGAACACTGCCTTATGTCAGGAACGCTATAGCATTCCATTGTCTGGAGTGAATTAACGATGATATAATCTGAGTGTATTCTTGAGACATAAACACATGTGCTGGTTATGGTAGCTGAAATGCTAGTGTGTCAGCCTTCATCCAGATTTGTGTCAGACCTATGGTTCATATCCTAGCAGGGTCTGGTGGGAAAAGGGTCAACAAGTGTACAGACCTGCTAATGTGTAAACTTCCTCCATGTATATGGATTTAAAAATCACAACTTTGCCCATGTTAGTGCACAACGCAGCATGGAAGTTTGAAAGTAACCCACAGAGTGTATCAGCAGCAGGGTTAAAACAGTCCAAAATCAATAAAAATGTTCATTTGTACAGATTTTGTGCATGTTGCAGTCAATGAGCATTGAAGAAGAAGACACATCAAAGCTGTTTTTTTTTTTTAAAGCATGAAATGATTAATCACTTCCTCATTAGTCTTCAGTAGTAGGTTGCTGGATGTTTTCCATGTGAAATGTTTAACAGTCTGATTAATCAGTGGAATTGGTGGTGCCTTATTTCTTTAAAATGCACTTGGAGATAAAAGTGCATGATTTCACACATCTGGTGTCAGGTCTTGCTGTGCGTCACGACTCCAAAACGGACAGTGTTGATATAGCCCCCAACAACCGTGTGGGCACCAAGCGCTACATGGCTCCGGAGTGCCTGGATGAGACCATCAACATGAACCACTTTGAGTCCTTCAAGCGTGCTGATGTCTACTCTTTTGGCTTGGTGCTGTGGGAAATTGCACGCCGCTGTTCCATTGGGGGGATCTTTGAAGACTACCAGCTTCCATACTACGACATGGTACCTTCCGACCCCTCTCTGGAAGACATGCGCAAGGTGGTGGTCACTGAGTGTCACAGACCAGCCATACCCAATCGCTGGCAGGCTGTGGAGGTCAGTGTGCTTTTATTTTTTTATTATTATTTTTTTTACTTGTCTCCTTTTTGAGTGCACACTTGCAACCATGTTCATAATTTGCTTCCCTGGGGAGAGATTTCAAACTCGTTCCATCTTTTCAGAACACAGACTTGCACACGCTAAACTAGTGAATTATGTCAACTTGAAGGAACATTGAAATCATCATTTCTTTATTCTCAAGGATGCCATAAACTTTGAGGGTGGCAGCATAGGAATATATTCATTTAAGTTTAATTTTGGAAAGTGTGTTATCTTTGGGTGTTCTACAGAATGTTTCTGAGTCTCTTCAAATGACACTATTAAAACAATATTCAATCAGCAACATATTGAATATGGAACATGTCTCCAAATACTCCATGGTATCAAGATGGAATAATCATTTTGGAACTCATTTCCTGTGCAAGAAAAATGTTTGAAGAAGTTAGGATTGAAGAAATTGCTGTGCTTACTTGTTCATTTATAATTTGTGATGGCTATATTGTGCAGTCGCTACGAGTATTGTCAAGGCTGATGAAGGAATGCTGGTACCACAATGCTGCTGCCCGGTTGACTGCTCTACGTATTAGGAAGACCCTGGCCAGCCTCGCCTCTCAAGAAGACCTGAAAATCTGAACGTACTGGGCTGCCAGCACAAAGACAGAATGCACTAAGGTGACATGAAGCTTGCACCATGACTTCAGGTGACCTTGCTTATTGTAGGCAACTTCATAACTACAGGCGTCATTCTGAATGGTGGTGTACATTGCTATGCTGTTTGCAGTGGTGGAGGTCTCTGCAGGAGGGTGTTCAGACATGCCACTAAGTCAAGGCATTGGACAGACCTTCACACAAGGCAGTATTTGCATTAAAAGGAGATGGCAGCTGCTGTCTTGTCAATTTGGGTAGGGAGGGCAAGGTAGAGGCAGACTTTTGTTGTCAAAATATTTGAGCACGAGTTTTATATGTACATAATTATGTAAGAATGCACATCAGAGTTTGCCAGCTTTGTGTGTGTGTAGGCGCTATAACTTTCTGTTTGTGTTTGTAATATGAAAATTGAAGGGAATTAATTTAATCTGCTAAGAACCTGTCTGTAATGATCTGGGTAGTGGACTTCATGTAAAGCCAACTCAGTACTCAGGACAGACCCTTTGTGGCAACTGAAGCCATGGACAGGTGATCAACATTGATCTTGTCTCCTTTAAAAGAAAAAAAAAATTCAGGATTTTAAAAATAGTCTGCCTCAAATATACTTTGGTTGTGTTGGCCCTGTGTAGGTTTCCATGTCTGGCGCAGACAGCATTCATGGTTTGTCAAGTTGCCAGCCCCATTGGGAAGCAGTGCAAGCAAGTGTTTCGCATAGAAATGGCTTGCTGAGAACATTTTAGATTTTTGGGAAGGTTGGGCTTGGAATCTGGAACAGTAGTGGGATTCACTGGAATAATTTTTATGGAACATATTGTTGCTGTGATAAAAAAAGAAAGAAAAAAAGTAGAAAACACAGGCACAATTACCTCAGTTTTGTGTGTATTCTTCTGGTCCCATTCTCATTGTTCACATCTATATGGAGGAAGAAATGGGGAGGTTTATTCTTCTGATTCCATCTTTATTGTTCATTCTTTGTTTTCCACTTGTCTTTTTGTCAGCTCAAGTCTCAGCGTGTACTGAATTCTAGAAGAGTTTGCTTCATTATCAGTTAATTAAGTTTGGTCACATACTTGTGAAAGAAAAAGATTATTATAAGAGACGAACATGACTGTCATAAGTGAATCAACAAACATTGTGCATTTGGTTCTTTGTTAGACTTATGTACAGGGATGGTGCCCCCACATGCTCACACATGCACTTGTGTACACAGACATGTACAAACACACCACACACACACAACACACACACAGAGGAGACATCACCATCCAATACAAGTTGTGTCATTTGTAGTTGATACATTATTTCAACAAAATAAGGTCATTTTGGATCCTTTTGGACAGGTGAATACATTTTTCTGTCTTTTTAAGTGGATTAGGGATGGGCAGCATTGAAACATATCTTTCAGTTCATATTGTATTGCCTATACATTTGTGCTTTTTCTTCTTTTTTGTGCACTTATTACTGTTTGTATTTTCTTTCCTCTGTCTTGTGTCACATACTCATGTACATGTTGAACAAATGAATCAAAATAAGGCATGCTACAAGCTAGAGCATTCTCATAATTTTACTTGAGAACATTCTTAAAATCTGGCTTGAGTGAATGAATGTTTTCAAGTCCAGTTGACAGCGTTTTTGTCATCCTCTTTTTGTTTGCTTGTTTATTTGTTTTTTTGTTTTTTGTTTTTTATCTTCTTTCTTTAAACTCAGTGAGTTTTTATCTCACAGGATGACAAGTTTTCTCCTCTTCTTTTTCCCTCAAGCAACCCATTTATGTAAGGGTTAGGAATTATTAAAAAAATAAAAATAAAAAAAATAAAAAACAATTTCAGAAAAATTAGAGTTTTAAAACTGATCAATGACACATTGTGTTTGTCCACATGAAAATTTTGAAGTTCTTCAGTTTTACAGCTCTGAGGTCTATGTGGAAAATACCCATACTGATATGTGGAAATACAGTAAGCAGGAAAAAGGTCTGTAAGTGCATCAGATGACTTTATAAAGGTGTAGATGCTTTCCAAGATGTAAAAAAAAGAAAAAAGAAACACCCCAAAAAACAGGTAGTTATAAGTCTTTATTATTTACAGATGTTGAAAATTGTGAAAGGGATGTAGCACTTAGCTGACACATGCAGACCATAAAGCCAGAAAAGTCAGAAAAAATTAGTCCTTGAGAAAAGTCAGAGAAAAAAAAAGTTCTTATACCAGTTGTGCATCAGAAACTGTAGAAACACGCCCTCATTCACAGTGAGCTGTCCTCTTCTCCTGTTGTGTGACATACACAATCCCAACACCTCCTCCCCTCATCAGACTCTCATGTATAGTCAGTGTCTGATTCATCTGTCAGATCAGTTTGATAACATGAAACACTGTCTGCTACATCTTCACCCACCCCTTCAATGTTTAAACCTTTCATTTCTATCAATTCAAGTGCTTTAGCAACTGTAAAATGCTGATGCTGCTTTCTGATTTTGGTATCAACATTTTGAGAAGAGCTCGCTGAAGATGCCATTGTTAACACAAATGCAGTGAAGCTGTGCTCATCTGCATACAACCTATAGGATGGCCTAACCAAACTTTCCAGTCAACCTTGGACGTGGATGAAAATGTGGTCATCCAGTCATCATTGTCAGGAGAGCGCCATATGAAATGTTTTCTATCAGCGAAAATGCTAAAGCGTGACTTTCTCTGCAGCCATTCCTTACTATCAGAATGCTGTTGTATTCCTTCCTCTGGAGGGAGTTAAAACTTGGGATCTTCTCATTGATGGACAATGTGCAATGAACATGATAAGGATATTTGTGACTGAATAATGTAGCCTTTGTCAGGGATGAGGGTGCCAAATTGCAGATCATAAGTGATGGAAAAAGGATGAATGAAGTGCCAGTAAAGAGTTTTATTTCCATTTCTTCCTTTGGGTTGTTTGTCCGTCTTCCTTCAGGTCATTTGTCTACTGAAAGAGATTTTATCTGTACAGCAGTGTATTTGTATCGCTGAACTATATTGTTGTCTAGCCTTTCCAGTTGAAAAATATGATAACTCTCCTTGCCAGCTGCAGGGGATCAAGAGAAAATGAAAAAGAAAAATCAACACACTGCCAGTGATTTCAGTTGTGAATGTTTGGGGTATAAGAGATTGGTTCTGGAATGAAATATGCAGGACGTTTTGCCTTTTGTTTCAGTCAGGGAAGAATGATATCAGTCTGCTTTATCAAACAGACAAATGATCTTTAAACAGTACATTACATTTTTTTTCAGGCATGTGGAGATCATATCCCACTTTCCTTTCAGTCCTCTTACAAACATGCATTAAAATGCCCATGTACGGGCATGCTCTTTTCATCATAGCCTTGTTGATTTAGAAGATGGTCAGTTCTCAGACACCTTTGTTAACATGTGATGGTGAAATGTTTAGGTATTTGTCGATAAGAGAAATTAAATTGACAGACTTACAAACATATATCTACACACACACACACACACACACACACACACACATTCACACACAAACACACACACACACACACACAGAGGCCAGTGTAAATCCATATTCCTGTACACTTGGAGTCAGTTGTTCGCTACCTCTGTAAACTTTGGGTTTAAATTTAGACAGATGCATTATTTAGGGATTGGCACTGTACATGTTTACTGCTGTTCTTTTATTGTCCTGAAAGCTCAGTAAATCCATCAGTCATGGCATCATGAAAAATACAAACTGGGTTAGTATTAATGCTGTTATTTTTTCTTCTCTTTCCAGTAACTTCATTATTAGCATATGTTATTGTCAAATTAATCTTATTATTCAATTTCTTCAAGAAAAGAACAAGAAGTACAGTATGGGAAAAACGAGATGAGATTGTATAATTGTAGTGTGTGTGTGTGTGTGTGTGTAGGTCAAAGAGTGTTCACAGGGGCATTTCTGTGTCTGTGTGTAGTAGATTTTATATATCAACTCTAGCCAATCCAGTGGGGAGAGTTTTGACACAAGGGCGGTCAGCGAATCATTTGGTTTTAAACTAGAGATGCACAGGAGAAAAACAAAACACATCAAACAAAAAAATAGAGATGCAGAGAAAACGTAGTGCACATGACACCTGTTGGAGCTATGATGTGGTAAAGAGGAAACACCTGTTGATGTTAATGAGTTTTTCGAAGAGTTGGAATACAATCAGAGTGGCTTACCATCATGTAAAGCTGAAGGTTAGATTGTTTTAAACACTTTTATGGTTTATTTGAGAAAAAGAAAAAAAAGGAAGGTGAAGAAAAATATGCTGTTTTAACAAGTTAACATCTGTGGCGTTGGACTGAAGCATGTAATCAAAGGAAGTTAAAAAAAAAAGAAGAAAATCAAGAATATACATATTTATATATGAAAGTTATTTCTTTTATTTTTTTTATTGTATTTGATGAGTGTCGGAAGGAATTCCAGTTATCATTTGCTGACATTAATCTGGGCTAAGTGGACAGTGATACTCGTGATGTTAGTTTTTGCTTATTTTATTTACCTGTATATTCATCAATTTACACTTTGCCTATGTATGGGTGTATGGATATTATATGTAAGTATGTAAATAGATGTCCCATCTTTGTTTATAAAAAGAAGCACCGATGGATGTGAATATGTACATTGATTTTCCGAAATTTTGTGAACATATACTGTTTATGTCTCTTCGCTTTTTGTGTGTGTTTTTGTTTATACTATGTAGGTGTTTCATGTTTCACAGATAACACTGGTCACAATGTGGAAGTGAATTTTTTTTTGTTTTTTGCCCGGACTTTCTTGGGTCGACCACCGTTTTATTTTGTGGAAGTGAATTTTAGTTTGAATTTTTTATTTTTTTTTATTTTCGATAATTGAATGATTTACCACACTCTTCTGTGGGACAGATAGAACCTTGAAATAATAATCATTTGTGTTGGTCTGTTAAATACAATTTGTTCAGTAGGATTGCTTTATAATTGTGGATAATGAATTTTCATTGGTGTCACATGGATTGGTTTATTGGCTTGAATCTACAAATATTTAAGAACTGTTAAAACAAATATTTGGTCTTATATGGTTATAGTCAGGGGAAAATCAGAGGTAGATGAAATATTGATGAATATTGTAGAACACAGGTTGAAAGCAGCAGTGAATTGATACCAAAGAAAATAGAGATTATTTTTGCATCAACTTGTGTGCATGTTGTCACAGTCTGCGTGTTATTGATGCACAATTGATATATGGCTGTGTGTTGCTCCTGTGTGATTAAAGCATGTGGCTTTTGTCTTGGCATTGTGAATAGTGCTGAATACCTATCATTCTCAATTTAACAAGTGCTTGTGGAGGCATTGTTGGTATTCCAAGACAGCATGTGTGTAGTGTGTAGTCACATAGTTTCTTTAATTTTGGCATGTAATCACAACACTTGAAGAAGAAAAAAGCAGTTTTTAGCAAATGGTTTGTGTTGAAAAGTCAGTATGTCCAAAGACAATTAAGTTTGCTAGTTGGTATTAGAAGTACAATAATGAAATTTTTAGCCTTACATTTTCATGTTTTTCCTTCCCTCTCTTGCCCCTTCCCCCCCCATCCCCCCTGGTCCCCACTTCAGTTGAAGGCAATTTTTTTTCTGTAATTTTTAACCTTGTTTTCCCTGTTAGCTTCTGTTTCATTTTCAATGCAGTGACTACCTCATTTGGAGATGGGATATGTAACTTGATGTTTCCAATCAAACATGTTTCCAACCCATGAAGTGAAACAAAAAAGGTGACATACCCAGTCACATATCGTTGAACACACACATATATATATATATATATATCTATATATATATATTATACATACCATTATGCAAATCTTTCTTCTTGAGCATGACATTACGACTGAAGGCAGGCTGTTCTCATTCACTTATTGTTTTGACTCAGGAAACAGGGACAGAGTGTGTGTAATGATCAGCTTTCAATACTGGGAGAGGTGGGAAAAGGAGATAAATCTTAACATCTGAAGAAAAAGGATCTTGTGATGATCATACAGACATGGAAATTTTATCAATGAGGTGATGGACGCAACAGTAAGTGGTAAGCACTGGACTTTAATCCAAGGGTCCTGGTTACGGCACCTGGTGAGTAAAGGGTGGAGATTTTTCCAATCTCCCAGGTCAACAGATGTGCAGACCTGTTAGTGCCTGAACCCCCTTTGTGTGTATATGCATGCAGAAAATCAAATACTGACATTAAAGATCTCGATCCCGTAATCCATGTCAGCGCTTGATGGGTTATGGCACCGAAAGTGGAGTATGACTGCCTACATGATAGGAGTAAAAACAGTCATACATGTGAAAGCCTGTTCATTTATATGAGTGAACATGGGAGTCGCAACCCATGAAGAAGAAAAAGCAGTACAATATCAATGAGGTGAATTTTTGTAATGAGAAATAGGTTCATCTGCTTTGTTTACCTTTGCAGCCCTTCTCCATGCCTTTGGCCCATTGTGGTTCTTGTCATCAGTAACAGGATTTGCTTATACATTATAAGAAGCTGTCAGTAGTTAATTTGTGTGTGTGTGCAGGCATTTTCATGTGTGGGTGTTTCACCTTCATCTGAACTGCATTATATACTTCTTCATACTGTAAAATCTTATGAAAATGTGCTGAAAAAATGTTGACACAGCTATATATTTGAAAGATAACATACAGGTTATTGTGTGAAAACAAAAAAACACACACACACAAAAAGAAAAAGAAAAAAGAAACGTTTTTGTTTGGAAAAAAGAAAAAAAAAAGATTTGTGAAGTTGAGGAATGTGTGGTATTGGATTTGTTCATAAATCGGGCATCTGCTAAATTTGTTTCAGTGAGGAATTCCTCATGTCAGGTTCTTTTTTTTTTCTTTTAAAGTTTATTAATACTTGTACCTCATGGCTCAGCTGATGAGGTGTAATGAATGTACATACGTAGAGACTAGTCCACATGTGATGGCACATTCTTGAAGGCTGAAAAATTGTGCACGAGTGTGCATGTTTGTGTATGTGTCGCCTCTGGAGATGCCTCTCACTCCTACATAGAGACCTTTTTGTGTATTTGTATCTTAGTAAGCTCTGTTTATGAAAATTGGTGCAAATATTGAAATGAACAAAATCAGTGTTTTTGTTACTGAATAAGAGTCTGACGGCCCAAGCAGTTTTTGCCACCTTCTCTTTTTCTGTTTCTCTTATCATTTTCTGTCTTTTTTTTTTCTTTTTTTTAAAAAGTCAGCAGCAGATATGTTGATATTGTTAAATTGTTATTCTTCTCTTTTCCCTCAGGAATGTTTTTACTTTAGCATAACATTATAACACTGCATTGTTGCATCTTTATGCGAGAGAAGAAGTTATTCCACTATCACCTTTCTTTCCTTACTATGTTGTTAATTAATCACCCGATTCTTCATCCTGTCTAGTAGTAGTAGTAGAAGTGATAGAAGTAGAAATTTAGTGAGTAAATTTATTGTCAATTCAGAACAACAGATACGAATGTCATGAGTAGTGTTTCTGTTCCTTGTGGAGCTGTATGAATCGCATGTCTTGCAGAAAGTTGTATTGGAAATTTGCACTGCAAGTCAACAGATATATCGCTTGATTGAAATGTGGACGTTCACTGGCATTCTCTGTACATGATGTGAGTGTTGTTGGTGATGTGTATATTTCTGCTTCTTGTGTCATCAGATTTCAGGGAATGATAGTAGTAATGATTGGAAACCACTGGCACCTGTGCATTTTAACTGGACACAACACTTTGCTCCTTCATGGGCAAGTGTAGCTGCAAGTTATACCCACATTTGAGGATGCATCAGGTCTTATGAAAGTAGCATGTGCTTGGCACTTATTCTGAGAACATAAGATTATCACATATTTTGTACATACAAATGTGGAATAGAATCAGTGGTCAAATAATACTGTCATTTTTCATTTGCAACCTTTCATTTATTCCTTTATGCAGTGGGGTAATGGTTGCTGTCATTCATGACTTGAACATCAGACCTGTTGTAGCTGATGCTTTTTGAGCAAAACCGGCGCTTAGTTGCCCTGCATGCATTGTTTCTTCTATTCCTCCTTATCAGATGTGCAGAAGTTTGTTCCCATTCGTGCATTACATCCCCCCCCACCCCCTTTTCATTCACTTACTGTCAAAAATTGATCAGAGGATAACAAAGTTAAGCGAGGGTGTGTAGGGCTGCCTGAAAGGAACAAAGTAGTTTTTTGTTTGTGTTTTTTCTTGTAGTGAGATTTTTTTCCCCCTCATATGGAAAAGTGTTTGTTCTTGGTTTATATATATTTTCTTGTGGATTCTTTGTTGCACTAGACTCCACTTCCCTGTCACCCTTTTTGTCTCTGCATCTTTTTTTTTTTTTTTTTTCATTTTCCTCTCTGTTGTCTCATTTCTGTTATACTAGTCCATTTACTTATATTTATTTTTGAGGAAATCTTATTTTTGAATAAAAAAGAAAAAAAAAAAGAAGAAAAAAGGATTCTGTCTGCATTTGGTAGTTGTAGACTTTGTTTAACAATTTTTTATGCCCAGGAAACATGAATTGTTGTTCACAATGTTAGGCTACTTTTGCTTTTTAAATTTTTTGAATTTATTTTTTACTACTACTAATTTGTATGCTTTTGTGACAAATATATATTTTTTTTTTATCTTTATACTGAAACATTGATGAAACAGTTAACACCACAGGCATGCCCTGGATTTCTGTGTTTGCATGTAATTGAAATTGACTTTAATTTTCTTCTTGTTGTGGTTGTTGTTTGGACTGGATTATGTAATTTGACGATAATTTTGGATGTGTTCTGTTTATGCTGTGTGTTCAGCCCTAATATGGCCTATGTGCCTGGCTGGTTGAAGCAGATATAAGTATCATGAAACGAGGGAATATGTTTTTTGTGAACACATGCAATGCAAGGAATTAATATTTTAGGGGATTTGTTACAGTTCAAGCAACTGCGCATTAGAAAATAAACTTTTAATTTCAGAATTCACAGATTGATCAACTGTTATTGCATAGGTAGCAGGAATCAAACTGCTGCCACTTCTCACATTTTATATTTTTGTTTAAAGTTATTAATATTACATTTAAATGTTACAATAAATGTAAAGAACAATATAAGGATGCAAATAGGACATAACAAACTACTTTCTACTTTGAAAGTGAAAGATTTTTGTTGATCAGATTCACTTTTATTGTCTGGAACTTTCAGTTTACCTGTTTCTGGTTGATGAGATTGTTTCATGGATCTGACTCTAGGTAGTATTTCTCGGCTTTGGGTCAGTCATAAATGGTTTTGAACATAGCTGTAGAGAATATGTGTGATTTTAATATGACCCACTTTGTGGACATGATTTCAGCAAAACTGATGGAAAGTTTGCATGAAACAAGGGGATGAAGAAACTGACCAGCATGTTTGTTTTGTTTTTTCGAAATTTCTGATGAAAGCAGAAAGTTAATGGCATGGCTTTATTTTTTTTTCTTCCCAAGAATCTAATGGCAGTCTGGTTGTGTGTCTAAAGCTGTACATAATCATTCAGGCTTTCTGTTCAGATGTTCATCTGGTAATGTCATATTAAGGCATTTGCCCATTTTTGTTAGTTGTCCAGATGCTTGTTCTTGTAACATGTGTTTAGTTGCAGGGAATTGTACAAACTCCAGTTCATAGGGCATCTGTTTTAATGGTTCATGTGTTTGGCAGATCACTTTTTCTCCCCCCAGTTTGGTTATGTTGTCTGTTGTGATTGGAAATGGTACTCTGTGTGTGTGTGTGTGTGTGTTATGTGGTAAATCAAGGAATAGTTTGTGTTTGGTATTGTACATTTTATGGTTATCTGGTGTGGAAGGAGAAGATTGAGTTACATTCATGTTGGCAATATACCGGTGAGTTCATGCTTCTGATGGAATGGTAGGTAGGGAGAGGACTGTTGCTGTGAACTTGAGTGTTGCTGGTGGAGCACTTTAGTTGTCTCTGTTAATGTACATTTGTTGTATATTTGTTGTCAGACAGCAGTGGTAAGATTGGGAGTGGATTCATTCTGCTTGGTTCATCAGGAAGTTTGTCATGCTGATGGTGATGTCAGGGTATTTGTTGTCCAAGTTCAGGATTTCAGGTTGCAATTAGTACTCAATTCTTGTTATTTTTTAGCTGCCTGTTGGGAAGTACAGTTAACACTTGACTTTATCACTGTTAAAGATTGTTGAGAAAGAGGTGCTGAACATTTTGAGGGATAAAGTAAAGAACAGCAGCTAATATGTTTGGGTTTCAATAATCTGCAAGGAGACATTGACCAAAAATAGGGAGAGAGTTGCAGATTTTTGTTTGCTCCCCAAGGCGCAAGTTATGATTTTGTCATAGGATTCCACTTTCATATCTGTCTGATCAGATTTTCATGTAGCTTCAGGATGTGCTGCACCCTTTATACAATTAATACTTGAACAACAACAAAAGAGACTTGTTGATATGGACTGCCTTAAAAATTGAAAACATATTAAAACTACTGAGTATGGCATTCCTGAAACTGCTATTGGTATATGAGAGTGAGGGAAGACTTTCACTGCTCAGAAAAGCAGGGTGAGGAAAAAATATTTCGCTAAATTTTTCGCTGCTCAGAAAACCCACAGATTTGGCTGACTAATAACTATGTTAAATTTTAAGATACCATTTCTAGATGAGAGAGAATCCACTGAGAGTATCCATTTTTATTGAATTTAAAAGAAAATTTGCTTGATTGAGCGGTTGATGCACCTTGTATTATTTCACAGTTTGTATTTCTCATTGATTGCTGTGAGACATTGCTCCTTTGTGTAGATTATTTTTGACAACATTGAACCACATAGAAATATGAAGTAATTTAAGAAATGGTTGGTTGATTGTGTGTGATTTATTGTTGGCATTCTTGAGGGTGAAAGAGTTGCTTCTTGTTAGGGTTCAGTCATTGTGTTTTTGTTGCCCATTCATGTAGTTTCCATTTGATGAAAGGTGTTATGAAGACAATGTCGTGATAATGTGGACAGTACATTGTGTGTCGGTAGCTGAGGTGTACGTGAGTAGTGTCTGTGATGTTGGTGTCTTGCTGCTGCTGTGTGTGAACAATGCTCATGTCAGTGAAGCATGTGTGTGTGGTGTATGAGTGTGCCATTCTTCATCGTTTTTGATCAAGCATTAAATGTGATTATCTTCACAGAGTTACTGGAGTGTTGTGTTGGCTCAACTGCATCCTTGTTCAAGTAAAACTCTCATTCTGTCTTAGTCTGTCTTACCACATTGTCTGTGCCTGCAACAGTGTGCTGGTAACTGAGCGCAGTGCAAGGGGGGATTGTGTAAGGTGGGGATAATTGTAGGGAGAATTTGTATGGTGTTACACTGGTGAAGCACAGCATTAGGTATGAGACTCTTCATCTTGGCAGGAGAAAGAAAACAATCTGCATTGTTCATGGCATTTATTCCATCCTTTCCAATATTCTGCATTGTTCATGGTATTAATTTCACCCTTCCTACCTGCAGTCACAATAGCCCAGTAGTTAAAGCGTTGGACTTTCAATCTGAGGGTCCCGAGTTTGAATCCTGGTCATGGCGCCTGATGGGTAAAGGGTGATTTTTCCATTTTCCTAGGTCACCCTGTGCAGACCTGCTTGTGCATGAACCCCCTTTGTGTGTACATGCATCCAGAAGATCAAATTTGCACATTAAAGATTCTGTAATCCATGTCATTGTTCAGTGGGTTATGGGAATAAGAACACACCCACAATGTACACCCCTGAAAACAGAGTATGGCTGCCTTTATACATGGCAGGGTAAATAAACAAAACAATCTTACACATAAAATATTACATGTCTGTATACAGACGAGTGTGTATGAATTGTCAGATATAAGTATCCATATCATCATCATCACCCATCACTCCAACCAAACTCTAATAAGAAAGATTGAACAGAGCACTTCTCAGACATGAGCAAAAAGAGTGAAGAGGGAATTGTATTCAGATGGAGCAAAGAAAAAAAATTTAAAAAAAATTTATGAACATTGCCAAAAAGACTTTGAACTGACTTTTGGGATACTAAGAACAGATGCATTTACTGAATAGCACAAGTGTTCTTGCTGCAGCATAATGATACACTGTAAGTCAGATAGAAATGCAGGTAAAATGTGGGAGGCATCTGCAAATGATAACATTTTAAAATATGTTTTATCCCAGATTCTACAGGAAATCAGTGCAAAGTTTGAAGTGAAGGGTGAAATGTTTAAATAACTCTTAAAATCAGAGGTGTGGTGTTATTCTGCAGTTTTTGTGGTCTGTTTGTTAAGTATTGTGGGCAGCCATTAAGAAGAGAGTTACGATAATCAATCCTAGACCCAATGACTGCAGATAACCAATGTTGAGTTCCTTTCTGAGAAATACAGTGGCATACACAGCTGATGCAGCAAAGTTCAAATCTGACGGCATGGAGACTGAAAACATGGGCTTACATTGTCAAATAGGAATCTGGAGCTACACCAAGATTGTTTACTATCTCAAAGAGCTGATCAGATAAGTTTGTAATGATGAGTCATTCCTGAAACTTTTATAGTTTACGTGTTACCATCATGTAGTTTCAGCTTGTTGAATGTTATACAGGATTTTGTGTGGCCTCCTGTGATGACCAGATCAATGAGTCAAATTGTTGAGTTTAGTGGACTGTAGCCGTTTGTCATCATCAAGTGAATGACTGAGTGAGAACAAAGTATACCTGCTAGAAGAGCTGTAAACAAAATACATGAAATGGATCCAAGGACATAACTTGGGAAACACCATAGCATTTCAGGGCTGGATCTGATACTGATGAGATTATCTTACAATCCATCCATCACTTAAAAAGTGAAATTGCTGGCATTCCCAGCATGGCCAATTGTACAGAACAGTACATACATCTTTTGGCATTGTGAGGAGGATATTACAAGGATATTTCTTTGCAATGCCATTGATTCATTGTTGTTGAAAAGATTGAAAAAATAGTATCTGAGAAGACTTTACAACAACAACAAAATTAACATTGCGTGTCATGATTTAATGTTGAATATTCAATGATCACAATTAAACTTTGAGATACTTGTTCACACCCATGCAAGTTAGTACTCTCTTTCTCTCATTTTCCCTGGCCTGTTCTTACATTTGAGCCTCAGATGATTCAGAGATACATATGAGGGTTTTGTGCGGACTAAAAAATAATACACACAAAAACCCCTATGATTTGCATAAAAAGAAACAACTCTGACAAAACAATATGAAAAATTGAATAAGAAGATAAAATAAAAAAAAACAATAACGTAATTTTGACCACAGCTTTCAGTTTACATATCACGCACAAGTAGATTTGTACAAGCAGAGCTGTGTTGTAACAAACGTCCAAATGATTTCATACTCTGATATTGGAGTGCTGTCCGGATCGTGGCAGGTAACTGACCTGTCATGAAAAATAACAGATGTTTATGACTTTTCATTACTCATGGCATTAGGCAGTGGCAAGCAATTCTTCACCACCAGAACTTTATGTCATAATTCTTTTTTTTTTTTTTTTTACACACTCATTTCAGTATTTACTAACACGTTAGCACACTTGCATACTTAATTGCTGTGTGTGTGTGTGTGTGTGTGTGTGTGTTTAGAACACTCCCCCCCCCCCCCCCAAAAAAAAAAGGAATGGTTTACACCCTTATTAATTGCATATGTGCACGTGTATTTGTGCATGTTAAAATCAGCTACAGGGGAGGTGATTCAAGACAGAGAACAACAGATGGAGTGCTGGGTAGAACACTACACTGAGCTATATGCAAGGGAAAATGTAGTCACAGAAGATGCCCTGAATGCCATAGAGTGCCTACCAGAGCTGGAAGAGCTTGACAGAGAACCAGCCATAGATGAACTTAGCAAAGCCCTGGACTCTCTTGCCTCTGGCAAGGCACCAGGGAAAGACGGTATTCCCGCCGAAGTACTGAAGTGCTGAAAAGAGACACTCATCACCGAGTTGCATGAAATCCTCTGCCTCTGTTGGAGTGAAGGCGAAGTACCACAAGACATGAGGGATGCAAACGTCGTCACACTGTACAAAAACAACGGTGACAGAAGCGATTGCAGTAATTATCGCGGCATATCCCTCCTCAGCATCGTTGGGAAAGTCTTTGCACGAGTAGAACTGAAGAGGCTTACTTACGAGAAGTACTTGCAGAGCAAGTCTACCCTGAGTCGCAGTGCGGTTTCCGTGCCAACAGATCCACTACAGACATGATCTTCTCCCTCAAACAATTTCAGGAGAAATGTAGGGAGCAAAGGCAGCCACTCTTCGTCGCCTTCATAGACCTCACAAAGGCTTTCGATCTGGTCAGTAGGGATGGCCTCTTCAAGATCCTTCCCAAGATCGGATGTCCACCCAAACTTCTCAGCATCATCAGATCCTTCCATGAAGACATGAAAGGCACCGTCGTCTTTGACGGCTCAACATCAGCTGCCTTCAACATACAGAGTGGAGTGAAACAGGGTTGCGTCCTGGCTCCCACCCTGTTTGGAATCTTCTTTGCTGTGATGCTGAAACACGCATTTGGTCCTGCAGCTGAAGGTATCTACCTCCGAACCAGGGCAGATGGAAAGCTCTTCAACCTCTCCAGACTAAGAGCCAAGACAAAAGTCCAGCTGAGGTGCCTGCGTGACTTCCTCTTTGCAGACGACGCAGCAGTAACCGCCCACTCAGCCGAGGACCTACAGCAGCTCATGACTCGCTTCAGCGATGCCTGCCAAGACTTCGGGCTTACCATTAGCTTGAAGAAAACACAGGTCATGGGACAAGATGTGGACTCTCCCCCAGCCATCAGCATCAATGACCATGAACTGGATGTCGCCACGACTTCGTTTATCTGGGCTCAACTATCTCAGACACCCTCTCACTTGACGCAGAGCTCAACAGGCGCATCGGCAAGGCAGCTACCACCATGACCAGACTGACAAAGAAAGCATGGAACAACAGCAAGCTGACTGAGCACACAAAGATCGAGATCTACAGAGCCTGCGTCGTGAACACCCTCCTGTATGGCAGCGAGTCCTGGACTTTGTGTGCCCGACAAGAGCGAAAGCTCAATACTTTTCACATATGTAGCCTCCGACGCATTCTGAACATCACCTGGCAGGACAAGGTCCCAAACAACACTGTCCTGGAAAGAGCTGGATGCACCAGCATGTACACGCTGCTGAAACAGAGACGTATGCGCTAGCTCGGCCATGTTGTGCGCATGGACGACGGACGGATCCCTAAAGACCTCCTCTACGGAGAACTTGTGCAGGGAAAACGTCCCATAGGCAGACCACAGCTGCGATTCAAAGACGTGTGCAAGAGGGACCTAAAAGCCTTGAACATCGACCAGAACAACTGGGAAACAACAGCCCTCGAACGGTCAGCCTGGAGATAGACTGTGCAGAAAGGTCTTTCCAAGTTCGAAGAGACACTCGCTCAGCAGCATGAGGAAAAGAGAATGAGAAGAAAGGCTGTAGCCCAGGCAGACAGACCAGCGTCAGACTTCATCTGTGCCCTCTGCCACAGGGACTGTCATTCCCGCGTCGGACTGGCCAGCCACACCCGACGCTGTACCAGAATAAACACCTAGAGCTCAACTCCATAGTCTTCCGAGACTGAAGGATGCCTACCTGGATTTGTGCATGTATTTAGGCATGACTCTGCGCGTGTGCCTTAATGGCTGATGAGCGCGTGTGTATGCATGTGCGTGAACTCAAGCGTTAGTGAATGCATATGTTCGTGGGCACACACCTGCGCAGAAGGCGCATGTTTAAGAAAGAAAACAAATGTGCACTTGTTTGTGTGTGTGCGTGCGTGCGTGCGTGCGTGCGTGCGTGCGTGTGTGTGTGTGTGTGTGTGTGTGTGTGTGTGTGTGTGTGTGTGTGTCTTTGCTGCTTGCTTGCGTACATGCTCGTGTGTTCACGCAAGCGTTTATGTAAGTGAAAGCGGGGAAAATAGGGATATGGTTAATGAAATAGTGTGTGTCACCTTTATGGAATATCACGAAGAAACAAACCACCCGGTTTGCCATAGCTGCCGCCGTCCTGTTCCGTCAACCGTAGCTGCAGACTTGCTCTCTCCTTGCCCCACTGCCGGGAATTCTCTACCATCTTTAAACATAAGAAAGAAGCGGTCTACAGCCTTGTGAAACAACAGTGTAATCAGAGTGTAAATATCGACAGAAATGTTATTCTTGTAACCAGAAAAAACGATGTACACCACCTTCTTTTGACAGGTTTATTATAAGCTGCATTACTTTGTATGAATTAATACAGCGCTACATTATGACAACAGTGACATTGTCCACCGTTTTCTGAGTTCAGTCTGTGATATCCTCAACCTCCGAGGTCCCCATATTAAACGTTCCACGTCTGGTCTCAGAGGAACGATGCAGAACTAAACTACAATGTTTTTATTTTTATGGAATTCTATCAGAAGATTTTTCTATGAATAAACAAAAGAATAAACCCAACAATAAATAAGATCAGTTCAACGTTATCTTGATCGAAGCTTCAAATCTGAGCTTCAGACTTTATTTTTCACCCCAATCAGACTACCGAACAGGACTGACTACACATATTTTAAATAGCAAAAGAACTGCGGATAGTATACCTAAAGACCGTTTCGTATGCTCTTTCTTGATTTCTGTTCATATAAACTACTTAGACGAATGCCATGCATCAGTCATATGTGGGCTTGTTGTGGTGTCGACATAAAACGATATGCTATACTAATTATATGGTGACAGATGTGCTGGATCAGTACCACGTCGTCATGCACCTTCATCATACCCAGAACCTGCAATCTGTTTCAGCTATCCGTGTGCGATCTGACAGTGTATGTGTTATTGGTTTCTGAGCCCCTCTTCTTTCTCCTCTCCCACCCCTGAACAATCTGACGTCCGTGCAGTATCTACCACGTATCTACATTATTTGGTTTTACTGCCTCCCGTTCCATCGTAGGACCGGAATTTACTTCATTTATTAAGTGTATCCATGTGTGCTAAAGCCTCCTGTTTGTTTCATCATCCTTTTTATCGTAACTGTTACTGATTGTAGTGATAAGATATATGTATAATGCTGTCCACTGAAGCAACAGCAGGAACAGCAACAGCAGAAGTTGTGGTTGTTGCAGCAGCGGTAGCAGTAGCAGAAGAAGCTGCAGCAGCAACAGCAGCAGCAGAAGTAGTAGTGGTTGAAACAGCAATAGTAGTAAACGCAACAGCTGATGATTTGAGTTTCCCACACATGCACGCCGTGCACACAGGCATACACGCACACACATACACGTTCAGCACACGCGCATGCTCACAAATAAACGCGCGCGCGCACACACACATACAAACACACACACAAACTCGCACTCGCACACATACACACGCACACGCACACACACAGAAGAGACACACACTGACGCGTGAGTGCGCACACACGTACAAACAGTGAGAGACAGACAGACAGACAGACAATAGCTAGGAGTACGGATACTGACTTACATTTTAGTCGATAAAGGTCACGGCTCCTCGCAGAGAGAGGATTGGAATGAAAAAGCGAGGGAGGGAGGGAGATACATAAGAGGAGAGTGGGGAGGGGGGGGGGGAGAAGAGAAAGACAGACAGACGGACAGACAGACAGACAGACAGGAGAGACAGACGAACAGACAGACACACACACATACACAGGACAGATAGACGGATAGACAGACGCACAGGACAGGACAGACAGACAGACAGACAGACAAACACACGGACAGACAGACAGAGGGACCTGTTTCTCCAGAGACATGATACGGCCTTCCGCTTTCTCCAGGGCCTGGTAGAGTTCCAGCTTCTCGAAGTCATCCGTGCTGCTCCAGCCTCCTCCTACAGCCCCCCCACTCCCCTGTGTCGCTTTCCTCACCTGTTCCTGTTCATCAGCAGTTGAGGAAAAAATATACATGTGTGTGTGTGTGTGTGGGGGGGGGGGGGGGCGGGGTTGGCGAGGGGGGGAGGGGGGGGAGAGGGGGGATGCGATTTGGGGTAGGGGGTAGGGTTCGTGTGTGTGTGTGTGTGTGTGTGTGTGTGTGTGTGTGTGTGTGTGTGTGTGTGTGTGAATTAATTTATTCATTTGTTTAATCATTTATTCATTAGTTTAATAACGTATCCATTTATTTATTTATGCTCTTCTTTTTTTCCCCCCAAGACGAAGCGCGTTGGTCAGGCATCTGCTTAGCAGAAGTGGTGTAGCGTATATGGATTTGTCCGAACGTAGTGATGCCTTCTTGAGTAACTGAACTAAACTGAACTCTGTGTGTGTGTGTGTGTGTGTGTGTGTGTGTGTGTGTGTGTTCGAGAGAGATTTTGTTTTTTCAAATGCGTGTGTTTCTGCGCCGTAAGCGTGCGAAGCCTATGTGAACGGGCAAGGACTGGGGGCCCGATGTATGAAAGCAAGTCAGTAAGCAAAAACAAACAACTAAGATAAAAATGATTAATCATACGTTTTACGCGCCATTTCGAGACAGACACAAGACAAGCGAAGATGATGAAGACAAGGGAAGAAGCGAAAGGAGCAAGAGACACACCCTGAGGTTCTCCATCTCTTCTCTCAACCTCTTGTTCTCCTCTGTCAGCGCCGCGTTAGCCTCCGAATTGGCGTCTGCACACACACACACACACACACACACACACACACACACACGCGCGCGCGCACACAAAAAACACAATCTGACCACACGACTAAAAACAACATAAATGCTTGATTTTTCCCCCTCCTTTCCAGCTGGTAGCTTTTGCAGTATTTTATATGACAGTCAACAGCGTTAGAACTGTTTTCCCGACTCGCTTATTTCCAATTCGTCTCGCACTAAATTTAGAAGCAAGATAGCAGAATGGTTCCGACGCTTAACTAGCTGCCAATACAGTGTCGATCCGTGAAGTTCACGGTTCGAATCCCGGTCTAGTCACCCTTTCGTCTCTCAAGTTTGACTGGAAAATCAAACTGAGCGTCTAGTCATTTGAATGAGACGAAAAACCGAGGTCCTGTGCACAGCACGCGCTTGGCGCACCGTGAAATAGAACTAATGACAACCTAAGTGTTGTCCTCTGGCAAAATTATGTTAACGAAATCCATTCTGGTATGTACACAAATACATATAACATACATGCACTCAAGGCCTGGCAAGCGCGTTGGGTTCGCAAAGTGGCGTGGCGTATATGGATTTGATCGAGAGGCTAAATAGGCGAAACGGGAACGGCAGGAAGGGGAAACAGGACAAAGGGTCACTGACGCTGAAGGAGCCACTGAGGGTGACGGCACACCCAAAGAGTTGGTGTGGTGAAACGGGACAAGATGGATCGGAAAAGAAAGAGGGCAGAGAGAGGGGGACAGAGAGCGAGGGGCCGTGGGTGGGAGAGAGAGGGAGAGAGAGAGAGAGAGAGAGAGAGAGAGAGAGAGAGAGAGAGGAGGGTGGGGCCATCTATCATCGTATCTCTCTCTGTGCGTGTGTGTGAGTGTCTGTCTGTTTCTGTGTATGTAACACTACATTTTAGACTTTCAAAACAGATGAGCCTAAAACAACTACAACAAAAACAACAACAAAAACACGGCAAACCTACGACATCTTAACAATGTACGGTATACCTTTCGCATTGCATTCTGTCTGTGTGTATCTGTGAAGTGTTTAGGTTTGGAGTCGTCATCAGTTATTGACGCATACGAACTTGAAAAGACCCAACCGTATAATAACTATGTGGTCAGTCAGTCGAACACTTGACTTACTCATTTATCAGCAAATCGGTCAGGCCGAAATGCCTTTAGTAGGTTTCTCACAATTTTCTGGAAAATAATCGCGACTGCAATTTTAAACTCCGAATTTTAGAAAATAATTATAAATCGTGACTGTCGTTCCTCTGCAGCCGAGTAGACGCCGTCCAAACGACCAACCTCAGAATGTGCACCGAAAAGTAGCTATGGCGCAAGCTTACACAATGCCATCGTTGTTTGTTTCATAAATACAAGTGTTGTCTGTGCTCGTGTGTTGCGAACTGCATTGGAATACAGCACCAGTGTGTTCAATATGAGGGGCGTATGATGAGTGTGTGGCACAGAGAAAGATAAGACACAGAGCCGACTTCCGCGACTCCCATCGTGTGCTGCGTCAGCACTCTTCAGGTGCGTGCCAGTCTGCACATGGGTACAGACTCAATTCAAGTCACACACACACACACGCACGCGCGCACACACACACACACACATACTACTTATTGTCACTCAGGCACAAACGAATGCATTTATAACCCCCCCTTCCCCGCCGCCCCCTTCCCCCCACCCCCACCCCCACTCGACTTATTGTCACTCAGACCGTGACACAAACGAATGCATCTATAACCCCCACCCCACCCCCCAACACACACACACACTCTCTACTTATTGTCACTCAGACACAAACGAATGCATTTATGACCAAGAAAAGCAACATCTCAGCACGAAAGCTACCGCCCATCTCAAGTGGGAAAATCACCCTTGCTGGCGTCCACATCACACACATCACAGGAAACAAGCAGACTCACATAGTATCTGTTTCCTGACATCTGCCCAAAGGTACGGCGTCCAGTAAAAGACCCATAGTGTTCTGAACCAAACCTACTTAACTCTGGCCTATGTATGCAAATATACATCTTTTTGACTGAGCTTCGAAACTTGGGGGGGTGGGGGTGGGGGTGGGGGGTGGGGGTGGGGGGGAGCGGGGGTTGGGGTGGGTGGGAGGTGGTGGGGTGTGGGTTGTGGGGGATGGGGGGATCTGGCATCTTCGGGGGTGGGGGATGGGGGGATCTGGCATCAGTCTTAAACACTAGGCTGATTGCTCATCAGTACATATCTTTCTGGTCTAGGTATGTAAATCCACATTTTTGGACTAATCTTCGAAACACAGGGAAAAGATGAAGCATCTTAAACATTACTCATTACATACCTTTAGTAGAGTTGCCTTTTTTCTGCCTCTGTTTCTCCAGAATGAGCTCCATCTTTTCAATGACCTTTTCCTGTTTTCGGCACGTGTCCTCCAGCTGTTTGACCTTGTGAATTTTGTCCTGCAGCTTCTGCAGCAGCTTCTGCTGACTGGCATGCGCGTGGGACATGCGCAGAAACTCTTTTTCATTGTCGTTTTTCTGCGAGACACACGACACCAGTATAATTATGGTGTCTATGTGCAAGACGAGTCGAGGGAAGGGAGGTAAAAACTGATTATTGGGAAGGGAGGTTTTCTTGTTTCTTTCTTTCTTTATTCTGAATAGTTTTATTTACGGTTAGGTCTTGTTCTCAGCATTAACGTCATTTTCGGGTCACTCTCTTTGTCTGTATGTCTATATGTTCGCCTGTCTGTCTGTCTGCCCTTCTGTAGGCCTATATGAGTACTTCATCGTCCTGATTTTTATTTTGTTTTTGCATTGTCGTCTCTTTTTTCCACTCTCTTTGCTTGTCTGTCTTTCTCCCCATGTCCATGTCTGTCTGTTTCTCCCCTCTCTATCCCCATTCATTTATTCAAACAAGAGAAAAACAGACAGCACCATTTAGAAGCTCGACTGACAGAGGACTGAGACGGCAAAGTTTACAATAACAAAACGTGAGCAGAGAGACGAAAAGGGTTACGGACCCATATACATGTTTACTTCACAACAATGAGAGCCCGAGAAATAAAGGTAAAAAAAGTGATAGACTTAAAGTGGGTGAGAGAGAGAGAGAGAGAGAGAGAGTATACTACCTTGATGAGATCGTTTTGCAGTTTCTGCACCTTGTCCTTATAGTGCTTGAGTTCTGAAGTTTGGGACGTTAGGGTTTGCTTGAGTGCCGCTAAGGGGAAGACAAAAACAAAACAAATCACGATTTCCTATTGTCAGCAACTCGCATGTAAACGAACTAGGGCTTACATCGTATAAAATTAATGAGTTATAAGGCTTGTGTCATGCAAATGGGCTATTAGGCTTGTGTCATGCGAATGGGCTATATGGCTTGTGTCCCGCAAAGGAGACGGTGTTTGTGTTAATGCAAATGAGAAAGGCCTTGTGTTATTCACAGGAGATCGGTCATGCAAAGGAGACGGGGCTTATATCATGCAAAGGAGAAAATTAATGGTTTGTATCATGCAGAGGAGATCAGGGCTTCTGTGTCATGCAAACCTGGCAGGATCGTCAAGGATTAACACACAGACTATAGTATTATTCTAAACTACAAAGTCTTACAAAGACCTCAAACGTATATTTGGTCGGACCATTACAACAACAACAACAAAAGTTGGACCGGTTTTGTTTCACTACGTACAATCAAGATCATTTGACTGATGGAACATTTTCGGGTGGGGGGTGGGGGGGGTAACCAGACGGGACTTCTTTTCATCTTATGTAGTGGACATCTATCAATTTATATATATATATATATATATATATATATATATATATATATATATATATATATATATATCTGTTCATCAACAGAAACACAAGTAACAATCACTGAAATAAGCTTTTTAAAAAAAAAAAAAAAAAAAAAAAATCTACAAACATTGAGTAAAGTATTCTCATGTGATTACCTGATATTAGAAAAAAGAAAAAGAGGAGGGTTTTTTTTTTTTTTTTTTTTTTTGGGGGGGGGGGGGGTCTTCCATCGTCTACTTCTTTCTTTCTTTCTAACCCCTCCCCCTCCCCTTTTTTTTCAACCAACGAATGCCTCTGAACACACACACACACACACACACACACACACACACACACACACACACACATGTATATATATCTATATATATAAGTGTATGGACTTGGCGCAGAAGCGTCGACTTAAGAAAATTCTTAACACTAAGCGAACTTAGCGTTACCACTGAAGATCGCCTGTACAGCCCAGCCCAGATTTGTTAATTTCTAAAAAAAAAGAATTATATATTTTTTGTCCCTTGCATTGAAGGTTACGTTTCCCAAATGAGAAATATCATCATCATCATCATTACCAGAATTTTGCACAGTTCATACATACCACTGTAGAGGAAATACAGCATCGACACATTAAACAATTGCAGAGTATTTCAGCCCAGCCCATCCCAGCCCAGATCCTTCATCCAGGTTCCTACCGTATCTGGAAGCGATCTCCGCCTTGGGCAGCCCGTCCACCTCCACCGAGTCCATCATGACGCGCGTGGCGTCGTTGAAGTTGCTGAGCTGCATGCGCAGCTTGCTGTTGGTACCCTCCAACTCCTGGACGGAGGCCCGCAGGGACAGGATGTCCTGCCCCATCCGGGTCACCGCCTGCCGGTAGTTGTCGATTTCCCTCATCTGCTGGTCCATCACCGACATGGACGTCTGGTCCAGGTCCGTGACCACTCTGGAGAAACGCGAGGGGAGAGTCAGAAGAACATGAGAGAAGAGACAGAAGAACGTGAGGGAAGAGTCAGACTCTGGAGAGAACGTGAGAGAAGAGTTATTTTGGAGAACGTGAGAGAGAAGAGTCATTCTGGAGAACGTGAGAGAAGAGACAGAAGAACGTGAGGGAAGAGTCAGACTCTGGAGAGAACGTGAGAGAAGAGTCATTCTGGAGAACGTGAGAGAAGAGTCAGACTGGAGAACGTGAGAGAAGAGTCATTCTGGAGAACGTGAGAGAGAAGAGTCATTCTGGAGAACGTGAGAGAGAAGAGTCATTCTGGAGAACGTGAGAGAGAAGAGTCATTCTAGAGAACGCGAGAGAAGAGTCATTCTAGAGAACGCGAGAGAAGAGTCATTCTAGAGAACGTGAGAGAAGAGTCAGACTGGAGAACGTGAGAGAAGAGGCATATTCTGGAGAACGTGAGAGAAGAGGCATATTCTGGAGAACGTGAGAGAAGAGGCATATTCTGGAGAACGTGAGAGAAGAGTCAGACTGTGGAGAACGTGAGAGAAGAGGCAGAAGAACGTGAGAGGAGGCAGACTGTGGAGAACGTGAGAGAAGAAGCAGACAATCATACATACACCCAGACAGACAGACAGGCAGACAGACAGAATATGAATATGAATTCGAATATGAGTGAATTTATCCAGCAAAGGCCTTTTCCCTTTGTGAAGGGGGTGTGCACGGATATCTTTGATCGTATCATCATTGTTTTTACCGATAAAATCTCATGTCAGCGCGATTTTTCTTTTCTTAGTAAACGCTCTTTTCAGATAACGACACAAGTCTCCAACCGTACCAGCAGTTGCAGAGGGCATCAATAATCTTTATCTCAAGACCTTTGGGTGATGTATGTATTTGTAACAATTTCTAGGAATGGACAACAAAGAAGAAAGTGCGTCCCAAAATGCAAAGGGTTCCTAAAAGAGCGATTAGTAGACTATTACACTTCTCATTAGATTGTAGACAGAAAGAAAAAGACAACACCATAACAGTAACCACATATTGTTTACTTTCGAGGAAAATAGATAAACACGGACATGCTTATTGTTGTTGTTGTTGTTGTTGTTGCTCCAATCCACCTCAGTGCAGCCAGGCTCGTACATAAAAATCCGAAAAATAAAACTAGAACAAAACAACAAACAAACAAACAAACAACAACAACAACGACAACAAAACACCCATTTGTTTCACGCAGTAGGGCTTCAATGAACGCCCGCATACAGACCTAACTGAAGCGACCAGAATGGGTTTTTTTTCTTCTTAAAACCAAGGCAAGCTGTTTATCTCCAGTCTGCTCCTTTTTGGGAGGAGGGGTTGGAGGGGGGTGGGGGGGGGGGCGGGTTGGTGGTGGAGCATAGCCACCCTCGTTTACGAAAAAACCACCACCACATTTCCTGCAATATAATGAAGAAACAAGGCTGTTTCTCTCCAAATAATGTTACGCACATTCTTTTTCGCTATCTCCAGCAGACACTCGGCATGTAAGGTTCACGTTGCATATTTAGCTGACGTGGTAAATCATTCCCTGACATCCTGAACTTGGGCGATTACGTCCTGTTACTAGGGTCACACACACACACACACACACACACAGAGCGGGTGTGCTGACAACGGGAACAGATCTCAAGTTGCACGTTGGGAAGGTCTTGCATGACACACCAAAACCCCACTCCCCTGCGCGCGCGTATTTATATATGTATGTATGTATGTATGGGTGGATGGATGACTAAATAAACGGATAAATGAACAGATAGATAAGTGAGTAAATAAATCACATATTGACTGTAAAAGCTGTAGTTGTGGTGGCATAAATTAGATATCTAATATCAAATCATGTTGCGTGTAGCCCAGCCGATCACACATTTTATATTTGTGTGTATATGTATTGTATCATTCTTCTCCTCCTCTTCAACATCATCATCATCATCGTATTCGATTGCATTTACGTATTCAGGATGTCGTCATCATCACCATCACCATTATCATCATCATTATTAGTATCATCATCATCATCATCATTAGTATTATTATCATTTACTTTTTGAACATATATGTATATCATTATGTCATTATCATTATTTGGAAGTTGTATGCTTTGCACTTGTTTGAATTGTTGTGTACAGGTATACCTATCTATCTGTCTATCTATCTATCTATCTATTTTCACGGGGTGATTGAATACAACCGTCTTAGACGAGAAAAAATGTACTAATGAAACAAGCCAACGATACGAATGTGAACAACGAATAAACAACAAACAACAGTGAACAAATGAAATAGTGGCCAGGTGGGCACTCCTACCTGGCATTCCTGTGGGGAGCTTCTGAGGCGCGGGTGCCTGCGGTCGGCTTGGAGTTGGCGGCACGGGCCGGGGGCGGGGGGTCAGCACCTGACTTGGGGGCCTGGGGGTCGTTGAAGATGTACTGGTATTCTGGTAACGCCGACTCCATGGCGTCGTAGGCAGGCATGTCGCCATCTTTGATTGGCTGGGATTTAAAGATACCAGACATCATCTGATTGGCTTGTAGTGAACCGGTTTTTGCTTCTTTTTTTTTCTTTTTTTTTTTTGTTTGTTTGTTTGTTTTTGCGGAGATTTTTTCCCCAGCAATTTTTTTTTCCAAAGATTTACAGAGTTTGATACCATTTATACACTGGGATGTGAAAAGACAATACCACTCTGGCCATTGACCATTCAACATCGAAAGAACAATCGCAAAACAATAATAACATTCAATAACATTGATTCCACATAATATATTACAAAGTATAGTCCCGTACATTGCATACACTTTTTTATTTTAATTTTTATTTTTTTTAGTGTGTTTCAGTGGCTTAGACGTAGACCAATTATGAATTGTAATGAAAGATTGTGTGATGCTTTGAAATGCGGGTTTTTGGACTGTTTGTGGTTTGTTAGTTCGGGAGATTACTTTTCAGACCTGACGTGAAATACGTCATGTAAGCCAAAGTAATTGTTTCTTTGCTCTTGCCTTTTTGTGTATGGTCACTTTAAAAAAAAAAAAGGGTAACAGTTGAAATACAAAAGATCAGTCGTTCAATAAAGCGACTAAGTTCGTCCACGTCTGCAGTGGCCTAGGTTTGACTGTTTCAAAGCAGCCAAAAAACAAAAACAAAACAAAAACAAACAAAAACAAAAACAAAAACATAACACACACGCACACGCACACACACACACACACACACACACACACATATATATATATATATATATATATATATAGAGAGAGAGAGAGAGAGAGAGAGAGAGATAACAAACCCAAACCCAGATGTCTTCGTTTTCCATGAGGAAGTGAACAAGCGTATATAAAAGAAGTCTTGGTTTAACTTTAAACCTGTCAAACTGAATTGCATTTGGGGTGGTGTGGTGGTGTTTAAAAATTAAAAAAAAAAGAAAAGAAATCTCTCATTCCTGATCATTTTAGTCATTTTGTTCCTCAGAAAAAGGGATACAATAAATGAATAAACAAATGAATAAATAGATAAGATGAAAACATATATATATATATATATATATATATATATATATATATATGTGTGTGTGTGTGTGTGTGTGTGTGTGTGTGTGTGTGTGTGTGTTTCTCTCTGTTTTTACTTCTGTCTTTCTTTGTGTGTTTTCCAATCTCTCTCCTGTGCATTTCGGTCTTTCTTGTTCGTGGCGAGTCACTGTCGGGGTATTCACGAAGAAGAATATACTTCGACGAAGATCGGGTGACCTAAAATGGATTTTTAAAACGAAAAGGAAAGGACAAATGAATGAAAATGAAAAGACCGGGAAAAGAAAGACAGAGAGAAAGAAGGAAGGAAAGAAAGAAAGAATAAAAGCCTGTTCAACAGACACGGCTGGTTGAAGGGGGCTCACACCCTCACCAATCTTTCTCCCTTTCACGTCCACTTAATACCCCACAGGACTGGACAGTTCGGTGTGTATTGTATTGTATTGTATTGTATTGTATTGTATTGTAGTGTAGTGTAGTGCAGTGTAGTGTAGTAAAGCGTAATGCAGCATAGTGCAGCGCAGCATAGTAGTGTTATGCTTAATTTGGCGTGGTGTCGTGTCGTGTCGTGCAGTGTAGCATACTAAGCGTAATGTAGTGTAGCATGGTCTTGTGCAGCGTAGTAAAGCGTAATGTAGCGTAGTGCAGTGTAGCGTGATGATGCGTAGTGTATCTCATCGCAGTGTTGTGTAGTGCAGTGCAGTGTAGTAAAGCGTAGCGTAAGGTTGCGTTGTGTGGTGCACTGTATTGTTGTGTAGAGTAGTGCAGCGTAGTGCAGAAGACAGCGTAGTGCAGTGTAGTGTAGTGCAGTACAGTGTAGTGTATTGCAGCGTTGTAAAGTGCAGTGTAGTGTAGTGTAGTGTAGTGTAGTGGTGTAGTGCGGTGCAGTGCAGTGCAGCGCAGTAAAGCGTAGCGCAGTGTAGCGTAGTGTTGTGTAGAGTAGTGCAACGTAGTGTAGTGTAGTGTAGTGTAGCGTAGCGTAGCGTAGCGTAGCGTAGTCCAGCGTAGCGTAATATGTTGAGGTGAAATAGATTAGAGGACTGTTCCTTCTCCACTGACACCTCTCAGTCCTCTCTGCGAGATTCACTTTCCCCCTCCAATCACAGGGGATTTCTCCACCATTTCCTGCAGCCATGTTCTTCAGTTGTGGTTGTCCCTGGGTACTTGTCCACTGACCCAGTGCTTACTTATCTCACGTGAGGGTCGTTTGTGTGGTGTTAGCGAGTGTGATTTGTGTGTGTGTGTGTGTGTGTGTGTGTGTGTGTGTGTGTGTGTGTGTGTGAATATTGCGCCGTACACATGCACGCACGCACACGCGCACGCGCGCGCGCGCACACACATATTACACACACACCGACACACACACCGACACACACACACACACACACACACACACACACACACACATATATATATATATATATATATATATATATATATATATATATATGCGCGTGTGTCGGTGTGTATCTGTGTGGATACGTGTAAATATATACATATATACATACACAATTATATATATATATCGGTGTGTGTGTGTTTGTGTGTGTGTGTGTGTGTGTGTGTGTGTGTGTGCATGTGTCGGTGTGTATCTGTGTGGATACGTGTAAATACATACATATATACATACACAATTTTGCATATATATATATATATATATATATATATATGTGTGTGTGTGTGTGTGTGTGTGTGTGTGTGTGTGTGTGTGTGTGTGTGTGTGTGTGTGTGTGTGTGTGTGTGTGTGTGTGTGTTTAAGAGAGACAGAGACAGAGACAGAGAGACAGACAGAGTTACGTGGCCGCCTTCATGCGCTTGATTTCCACATACACACCATTCACACCCAAGAAGAAAGTAGCCAGAAGCAACCAACGAAGTTCACATGAAACGCACAACACATTGTTCAACTCACCTCCGTGGTGTAGGGTCTGTAATACAGAGTCGCCATTTTGACTACTTTTGTTTTTGTTCTCACAGTTGTGAAATGACAACAGACCACAGACCACCCACTCACAACAAAACGTCAACGAAATCCCTTCGGATTGTACTCCCAAGCTGATCAGCTCTAGTTAATAAATGAACTCCTTCACACGCATGTACACACACATACACACACACGCACTGTCCAGCTTTTGTTCAAGACGTTTGGAACACTGCCCACCCCTTCCTTTGTTGAACTGACTCGATACACGCATTTTTGTAACAATACCTTTCGATAACAGAACACGACACAGGCACCTGATAATAACAACCTGTGACAAGTCAGCGGTAACTCTGACATTATCGGCAACATAGAAAACTATGGCCCAGTCTTGCATCCTACAGCAAGCGGCTATGGTGAATTAAGTTTGGCAGTTGAAGTGGAGTTGCTCAGGTCTCGGGAGCTTTGTTTGGGCGTGTAGTTATTGGCAGCAAGCCCACCGCTCCTTCTTCAGGTACGGGTAGGTACACATGTTGACAGCGGACGATCTTGGGCAACCGCTGGCTGACCCGATATCATATTAAGATCAGGTCTTATCTATTTATGACTGTGGTTGTTGCTTTGGTCCAGCAGTGACAGCCAACCTCTAACGTCATATCAAGGATGACTGACAGTACATCACACAACAACAACAAACAACACACACGTACACACACACATACATACATATTCATACATACATACATACACGCGCGCGCGCGCACGCACACACACACACACACACACTCACACATAATGACACCAAAGATCGCGCGCGAAACACACACACACACACACACACATGTTCTCCAACCCAACTCAGGTACCCTTTCATGCGCAAGTGGAAAAAGGAAAACCACAGGAAAGTGCCTTTCTCAAAGACACACCACCACGCCATTCACACTGATTGGAGTGACTAAGATGGAGAAAAATGTCTGCCAAAAAGACGCCATATCATTGTTTCCCATGAACCTGAATTTGTTAACTGTGTAACTGGTTGTTATTTTTTCATATTAAAGATTTAAAAGGTTAAAGATTTCATCGGGTTTTACGGCCATCGGGGCAGTGAAATCACATCTACTGTGTCTAGGGCACGTGATAGGAAGTCGCGGCCCAGTCCTCCGCTCCTTCCGCCGTTTATCGTTCCCCGACCTACTATAATAATGATAATGATAGCAGCAATAGTAATAATGATGATATTAATAGTAGTAATGATGATAATAATGATAATGATGATGATGATAATAATAATAATAATAACAGAAAAAAAAAAAAAAAAACAAAAATCGTCATAAATATGTCGAATGTTAGCCCCCATTGAAAGGGACTGCAGCCAATTCCATAGTTTCAGTTTCAGTTTCTCAAAGAGGTGTCTTTACGTTCGGAAAAATTCATATACGCTACACCACAACTGTTATAGAAGCAGACACTCAACGAGCAGCATGACCCAACGCGCTCAGACCGGCCTTGAGTGAATGCATATATATTTGTGTACCTATCAGTGTAGATTCGTTCAACAGAAGTTTGCCAGAGGACAACACTTATGTTGCCATGGGTTTTTTCCAGTGCGCCAAATGCCCGCTGCAGTAACTAGTGTCAACGCCAGCGCCAGTGTCCGGCACGTGTAAGAAACAGCTGTCGCTTGCTGCGCAAGATAACCTGCACTTTTGGTGAACAAAAATTAATGTGTAACTAACACAAGTCATTATCAAGATATCTTTACCCCTCTCCCGATCCCCTCTAATTCCCCTTCCCACAATTTCCCTCCTCCAACTTGACACTGATTCGTTTTAAAGGCTACTGAACATCGGTTTTGGGTTTTACCACATCGCAATGAAGCTTTGGAGCACACTGCATATTTGCTTCCGATACCAACTGTATTAACATATATACCATTAGATTCAGAAAAGAGTTATTATGTGGTACTGACAAATCACACGACACTGGCAGGACCAACGCCTTGACCACATCACACCCCCATGGATAAGACCACAGCCACGAACAACTTGACCTTAAGGGCTTATTGCCGATAGGTCGTTAAACTCAACTCTACCTACGACACTGGCAATGACCTGGACTATATCATGTTTTGTGCCCAATTCTATATTTAAAGATGCAGATACGAAAAGTCAGTTCTAGAATGTACAGCTTTCTGATGACATTTAGAGTGTAAACACATCACGGAAGTACAGATACAACAAGAATGAGCAAGCTACATACCGATTTTCAATAAAAAATGGAGTTTCAAAAAGGCCTTAATTGACGACATTCGGAACGATCTCGGATCAAACTGAAGAGTTGTGTAGCGATGTGGAATGGTTCTTTTCATTTCCCTGAAGATAACTGTTTACTGACACCGAAGATCAATAAGGTTTCTGCAAGTGAAAAACAAAAAGACAAATATATGGAAATCTGACTTCCGATTAAAGCCTTAACAATGAGTATACGCGAGCTGTGTGCTGTTGAAGTCATATACACCCATGTTACTGTTTAGTGAATCTTTCCAAGAAGTTGAAACAGATTTAGAGTGAGCGCGCAGAAATCTAAAGGAAAGGGTAACCACCACTCAAGACAATATGAAATCATCGTCTGCATAAATATTTGAAAATGCTTTGCTGCAGCGCCATGGCAGCCGACGTCGTAAGTTAGCAGCAAGTGTAAGTGTGCGTGCGTCCGCACGCGCGCGTGTGTGTGTGCGCGTGCGTGCGTGCGTGCGTGCGTGTGCGTGTGTGTGTGTGTGTGTGTGTGTGTGTAGGGGAGGATTTGTCTGTAAGTCTATACACTGGGCATTGACATATGTTTGCTAGCTGCGTTAATGATTCAGTTGATTACCACGAATTATATTCGCAGATTATGGCCATGTTTTGTCAGTGATCGTACGCCACGCTCACGCTGACATCAGAAATGCACATCCTGTACAGCAAGGAAAAATCCAGACACGTCACAACTGTATAGTTAATATACAATAACACTGTCCATTTATAAGCCCTCGTTCAGACAAGATTTATTACTGAACACACACACACACATACACACATATATATATATATATATAAACTGAAATTATATATATATATATATATATACATATATATATATATATACATATATATATATATATATATATATAAAATTTCAGTTTAATTTTTCCCTTAAGCTTTCGCTCCGTTCTTGGGCTTCATCAGGCAGACTTCTCTTTTTGTCACCTCGTTTACTGGATATGAGAGAGAGAGAGAGAGAGAGAGAGAGAGAGAGAGAGAGAGAGAGAGAGAGAGAGAGAACAGTCTGCCAATGACTGATGCTATTTTTCACACGAAGAACGCAGTCACAAACAATATCCCCACGGAGATGCCACGGCGGATCTGAGCCGATGATGACTTCAGACGCTAACATAAAGCAAACATGGGTGCACGGTTGATGCCGTTCTTAACCTGAATGATGGAACCCCGGTCTGACATCGTCATTAGCGCCATTAACTCACTCAGTACGGCCAGTCCTCTCTTCTCCTCTACACAGACCCCTCGGATGTCCAGTGGGTGTCTGAATGACCCAACATTTAGCTTCCGTCGTCAGAATTGTGGTATTCTTTGTCAACATTCACCTCTTCAGTGTAAGAGCCTTCCGCTTGCAATATTTTGATGATGGTAACTGGGGTGAAACGCTGTTAACGTCGTCTCTTTCGCCGTTCGTATGGAGAGAGTTAAACACAATCGTCCTTATAATGTGCCTATTATGTATGCCCAACCGTTACATGCTGAGACCAATTTTAGTGCATCTGTGTTGTCTGCTTTCAGTGGGTTTTTATGTTGTTTGTTTCGTTTGTTTGTTGTTGTTGCTTTTGCTTTCTGTCGTTCGTTAAGTGTGTTTGTGTTCCGTTGTATGCTGAGACTAGTTCCTCGTTCAACAGTGTTTTATGCTGTTAGTGTGTTTTTTTCATTGTGTGTGTGTGTTTTTTTTTAATATTCTTCTTCTTCTTTTTTATGTCTTAAAATTATTTTCTAAAGATAATTGTTTTTGCTTTCTATCGTTGGTTAAGTGTATTTGTGTTTTTCACAGTATTTAAGAAGTAAAAAACAACAACAACAAAGCAACTAGTAGTCGCCCTTCCAGTGGCTCGGGGGAGATTGGGGATACAGATAATGTGTACTGGTTGTAGGGCCTGTCAGTGTCAGTACTCTGCCTGGAGAGACTGGGGATATAGGTAATGTGTACTGCATGGTTGTAGGGCCTGTCAGTGTCAGTACTCTGCCTGGAGAGACTGGGGATATTGGTAATGTGTACTGCATGGTTGTAGGGCCTGTCAGTGTCAGTACTCTGCCTGGAGAGACTGGGGATATAGGTAATGTGTACTGGTTGTAGGGCCTGTCAGTGTCAGTACTCTGCCTGGAGAGACTGGGGATATAGGTAATGTGTACTGCATGGTTGTAGGGCCTGTCAGTGTCAGTACTCTGCCTGGAGAGACTGGGGATATAGGTAATGTGTACTGGTTGTAGGGCCTGTCAGTGTCAGTACTCTGCCTGGAGAGACTGGGGATATAGGTAATGTGTACTGCATGGTTGTAGGGCCTGTCAGTGTCAGTACTCTGCCTGGAGAGACTGGGGATATAGGTAATGTGTACTGCATGGTTGTAGGGCCTGTCAGTGTCAGTACTCTGCCTGGAGAGACTGGGGATATAGGTAATGTGTACTGCATGGTTGTAGACACAATTCACTGGAATTCACTGCAGGTAGCAGGAATGGAAATAGTGTACGTGAGAGGTACATTGCTTTTTACATGCGGTTGAGGAGAATCTACATTCTTAAGCCGTGTCGTCCTTGTCTGTACATGGCATTATCTTACAATGGCCGTGTAATTTCATTGTCTTTATATCACCACTTGTGTACTTCTAGTGCTTAGTAAGAGGACAACAGTTTGTCATTTAAAAAAAGTTTTGTCGTTTATTCATTGGACGATATTGTTTTCAGAAATGTTCAGACAATAATTGGATGTCTCCAGTTACATTAAAAAAAAAACCTCAGAAAAAGAACAGATCTGTTCAACCAAAGCTGATCATCACATCGTACTGTTTCTTTTTTGCATGTTACAACGATGACACGTCATGCTACAACGAGCCCCACCAGAGCGAAGGTTGTAACAATTCAGTTACTTCTGTTTACAGCAACACTGTGACAGAAAACGGTGTTCTATAAACGTCATTACTACGATGCAAAGGTGAAACTTGTAAGTACCTTGACACGCAAAGAGATGAGAAGTATCGCTTTCTGTCTTTGATCAACACAACAATCATTAAAAAGTGTTACATCCATCCCCAGTCTCCCTCTACATTACATCATCATTCCAAGTCTTTGATACAAACATTGCAGTGAATAAGGAAAACACACAACCACACACATACATGTACACACAGGCTACAGTCACACACACACACACACACACACACACACACACACACACACACACACACACACACACACACACACACACTAACACACTGCGCGAGTTGAAGCCTGAATCGGTGGCCTCTGTAATAAACTCTCTACTGGGTACTTTCCTGTCAGTAATTTTTCTTCCCTTCTTTTGTTTTTCGTTACATATAAACATATTTAACAGTCACCATCATCATTATCATCATCGTCTTCTCTTTCTTTCACTCTTCTTCTTCTGCTCTGTGTGTGTGTGTGTGTGTGTGTGTGTGTGTGTGTGTGTGCGTGTGTGCGTGTGCGCGTGTGTGTGTGTGAGCGTGCACGCGCGCGCACGTTTGCCTACTGTGTGTGCAATATGATAGGTCAAATTTCCTTCACAAACAAGTTTTACTCGGTTGCCGCCCTTTCATTCGAGATTGGGATTGGGATTCGGGATTTGTTGTTGTTGTTGTTGTTGTTGTAAATGCTGATGCCGTCAAATTCAGGTCAAAACAGCATCCAAAAACGCTGACTGGGTCGAAATGGCACTTCCTCTGAACACCAAAATGATTTCATTGGCCAGACTGCCTGCGACGTGGGCGTGTGTGACTGAGATAGGGGACGACCTGCGTCAGAGCGGGACGTTGCTGCAGATGACAGGTGGCTGGCAGTGCGGGCGGTGGTGTGTATAAAAGAAGCGGTGGCGGCATAGAAGTCACTGCTGCAACAGGGAAATCCTTCAGCGACAGATCCCCGCACGAAACCTCTAAGGGACAATGGGGAGCTTCATCTTGTTCTGCCTCATGCTGCAGGTGGCGGCGGTCTTTGGTAGCGCCCATGGAGGCATCAACCCTTGGCGAATGATGAATCACCCGGTGGTGCACTTCGCTGAGCGAAAGATCCGTGAACATCTGAACCAGAACACGGTCGTGGATCGAGTTTTGAGTGCTTCGATGCAGGTAAATAATGATTCTTCGTCTTCTGTTTCAATTTGCGTTAATTTTGTATTGTGTGTCGTGTCATGTCGTGTGTCGTTTGTTATGTCATGTCATGCCGTGTCTTGTCGTGTCATATCGTATCGTATCGTATCGTATCGTATCGTATCGTATCGTAATGCATTGTATTGTATTGTATCGTATCGTATTGTATGTATTGCATTATATCGTTTTATGTTTTTACCACAACAGCTTTATCTGAGTGAAACCGTCTGCTCTCCCCGGGGAGAGCGTGGCGCCACAGTTCGGCGCTACACACCCGTGTTTGTCTTCTACAGTTTTTCTGTCTGCAGGTGTGTTTGTTTTACTGTCAAAGTGGATTTTCCACAGAATATTTATAGGGAGAACACTTTTGTTGCCATGGGTTCTTTTACGTACACTAAGTGCATGCTGCACACGTATGGAGACCTACGTTTATCGTGTCACGTAAAAGACTAGCACCCACCCACACAACCACTTTAGGTTCAGTGGAGGGGGACCGGCAGTAAAAATTGAGGTTGGAATATGGGATTCGAACCCGTGGACAATCGCTTGACTAGTCGGACGCACGACCACAAGGCCACCGCTCCATGCTTCTTCTTGGTCTTGTTGTTCTGCTCAAAAACCTCCCGGCGTGGTTGTGTAGAAGCTTGAAAGAATAGGTATGGGAGTGTGATCTCGGAAGAAAACAACTGATACTCAGTGCATGATGATTATTCATTGGTGTTGAACAGTCAGAGATTGGTGAATTCATCAGTACATGAAAATATTGATAAATATAGTCAAATATGTATTGTAGAGAGAGTGGGATTTCATACAGAAAAAGGATTGAAAAAACAAACAAAGGAAGAACTGGTATTGAAATACGAATTGGTACACATCAGTTTAAAGGAAGAAGGGCATCCATGCAAAGTTTCTCTTCGGGACTCTCTCTCTCTGTCTCTCACTGTGTGTGTGTGTGTGTGTGTGTGTGTGTGTGTTTCTTCAGAACAGTGACACTGACAGGAAACATGGTTCTACTTTTGTTTTATCTTTGTTTTGTTAGATTAGTTGCTTTTGTCCGCAGAAAACATAAAAAAAACCAAAACTAAAAATAAATATAATAGAATAAAATGAATGAAACTATATATATATATATATATATATATAAAAGACAAAAACAAGAAACATCATATTTGAACGAGAATGTTCGATAAAGCATGACTGTGCCTTAACATTTAATGCTTGTGTTATCTTTTTCTCCTTTTTTTTTCTTTGGAGGAAACATTTTTTGTAGGTTGAAATAAATTATTGTCTGTATGACATTGTCCTTTCTTGTAGAATAAGATAGAACACTGTCTGTATAATATTGTCCGATAAAAAGGTGTCATTTTACACTTCGTGAAGCATTTCTTTCATGAGTGTACATGATTTTGTTCTTGATACAGATATGTTTGTCTTCATTCTTGGTAACTGTGTGTTTCCAACAGGCGACATATCACCTCAACCTCCGCATGTCTGGGGTAAGTAAGTCTGAGTTTTTTTTCCCCTCTCTCGGTAGCTTTGATTTCTTCATTTAAATTACTGTCGATCTCGAACGGTGAAGCTTGTGTATGGAACAGCTTGTGTTTTTACACACACACACACACACACACACACACACATATATATATATATATATATATATATAATATATATTATATATAAATTATATTGCCATATCTACGCCTTGGACTGTTCGAAAGATATCATATTGAGTTCTCTTTTCTCTCTCTTCTTTCGAGCGCGGTCACATGCCCGCCGATGTTAGCAATACCCCACCCCCCAACAACTCTCGCCTCAGCTAATTGCCAATTCTCTCTCTCTCCTTCGTATCATTTTCATGTGTTTATACTATCAGTACTCTCTCTCTCTCTCTCTCTCTCTACGTATGCAGCTGAAGTCTGGGGGCTAAAAGGAAACTCACAAATGGAGAAAGTGCACACATATGCAATGAAACGTTTTCTGAATGTACCGATTCACTCATCCAATACTGTATTATATGGGGAAACGGGTAGATTTGTACATAAAAACTTTTGTGAAATGCATAAAATATTGGTTGAAATTATTGAAGCTTCCACAATCACGTTTGTGTAAACAGGCTTATGATATGATGTTATTTCAAATGGATTTAGGTAGAGAAAACTGGGCTTATTATGTTAAAAAGATTTTGTCTGAACATGGTTTTGGAATTGTGTGGATGTCCCAGGAAGTGGGAAATGAACAGCAGTGTATTTCGGAATTTAAAGATAGACTTATTTGTTCTTTTAAACAAAATTGGCATTCTGATATGGAAACTAAAGAAAAATATAGTTGTTTTTTTTCATTCAAAAGTATATTTCAAACGGAAAAATTCCTGACAGTCATCACAGATAAGTGGCAAAGAATAGACTTTGCAAGATTTCGACTAAGGACACTTGGATTTAATGCAAGTAAAAGATGGTTTCAGCCTGGGACATCCACAGAATCACCATGCCCTTTGTGTGCTTTTAGTGTAGATGATGAAAAACATTACTTGTTTCAATGTAAATCATTCGATAGGGTAAGAGATAAGTACGAGTTCTTTCAGTCTGATGTAGCTAAAAGGCACGACATTGTTTCGGCTTTGTCGTCTGATGATGACCTCACAATACTGTCAATAGCTAAATTTCTTGTAGAAGCACAAAGAATAAGATTTAGTCTTACTATTCAGAACAATACCAGAGTAAATGAGGGGGATAATAATGTATAATGTCTACTATCTTATGTTTAGACTGTAAGCCAGATAATAAGATAGACATTGAACAGTATCGTTGATAGAATGGATGGTCGAGTAATGGTGTTTTTGTCTTTTTGTTTTGTTTTTGCTTTTGTTTCTTTTTTAATGTTTGTTGCT